>NW_026701046.1:0-40589 GCF_030435755.1 Ochotona princeps
TGCAGTGTTTCCTTGATTGAATTAGCTCTCACACCAATATTTGCGTCTAGAGCCTTTGCATTGAGGGCTATCTGAAAACGGCTGTGGCGCTGAAGTTGCCTGAGAATGTCTAGTTGGTGGCATGTGAAACCCGCATGTGGAGCATTCGTTTGTGTGGGATGCTCTACCAGGTTCATCCCTAGATAATGCACTCAAAGGGCACTAAGCATAGAGTGTGAAAACTGAGTTTCCTTGAGAGCTGCTTGGAAGCCTGATGGTGTGTGAAGTTAGTGAGCCAAATGGAGTTGTTCTCCCACAAGAACCACTCGGCTGATCCTTCTTCAATATGCCCTTCACCAACATGCAGTGTTTCCTTGATTGAATTAGCTCTCACACCAATATTTGCGTCTAGAGCCTTTGCATTGAGGGCTATTTGAAAACGGCTGTGGCGCTGAAGTTGCCTTGAATGTGGGGTTGGTGGCATGTGAAACCCGCATGTGGAGCATTCGTTTGTGTGGGATGCTCTACCAGGTTCATTCCTAGATAAGGCACTCAAAGGGCACTAAGCATAGAGTGTGAAAACTGAGTTTCCTTGAGAGCTGCTTGGAAGCCTGATGGTGTGTGAAGTTAGTGAGCCAAATGGAGTTGTTCTCCCACAAGAACCACTCGGCTGATCCTTCTTCAATATGCCCTTCACCAACATGCAGTGTTTCCTTGATTGAATTAGCTCTCACACCAATATTTGCGTCTAGAGCCTTTGCATTGAGGGCTATCTGAAAACGGCTGTGGCGCTGAAGTTGCCTGAGAATGTGGAGTTGGTGGCATGTGAAACCCGCATGTGGAGCATTCGTTTGTGTGGGATGCTCTACCAGGTTCATCCCAAGATAATGCACTCAAAGGGCACTAAGCCTAGCGTGTGAAAACTGAGTTTCCTTGAGAGCTGCTTGGAAGCCTGATGGTGTGTGAAGTTAGTGAGCCAAATGGAGTTGTTCTCCCACAAGAACCACTTGGCTGATCCTTCTTCAATATACCCTTCACCAACATGCAGTGTTTCCTTGATTGAATTAGCTCTCACACCAATATTTGCGTCTAGAGCCTTTGTATTGAGGGCTATCTGAAAACGGCTGTGGCGCTGAAGTTGCCTGTGAATGTGGAGTTTGTGGCATGTGAAACCCGCATGTGGAGCATTCGTTTGTGTGGGATGCTCTACCAGGTTCATTCCTAGATAATGCACTCAAAGGGCACTAAGCATAGAGTGTGAAAACTGAGTTTCCTTGAGAGCTGCTTGGAGGGCTGATGGTGTGTGAAGTTAGTGAGCCAAATGGAGTTGTTCTCCCACAAGAACCACTCGGCTGATCCTTCTTCAATATGCCCTTCACCAACATGCAGTGTTTCCTTGATTGAATTAGCTCTCACACCAATATTTGCGTCTAGAGCCTTTGCATTGAGGGCTATCTGAAAACGGCTGTGGCGCTGAAGTTGCCTGTCAATGTGGAGTTGGTGGCATGTGAAACCCGCATGTGGAGCATTCGTTTGTGTGGGATGCTCACCAAGCTTCATTTCAGCCCTAGGTACTCAAAGGGCACTAAGCATAGAGTGTGAAAACTGAGTTTCCTTGAGAGCTGCTTGGAAGCCTGATGGTGTGTGAAGTTAGTGAGCCAAATGGAGTTGTTCTCCCACAAGAACCACTCGGCTGATCCTTCTTCAATATGCCCTTCACCAACATGCAGTGTTTCCTTGATTGAATTAGCTCTCACACCAATATTTGCGTCTAGAGCCTTTGCATTGAGGGCTATCTGAAAACGGCTGTGGCGCTGAAGTTGCCTGAGAATGTGGAGTTGGTGGCATGTGAAACCCGCATGTGGAGCATTCGTTTGTGTGGCATGCTCTACCAGGTTCATCCCAAGATAATGCACTCAAAGGGCACTAAGCATAGAGTGTGAAAACTGAGTTTCCTTGAGAGCTGCTTGGAAGCCTGATGGTGTGTGAAGTTAGTGAGCCAAATGGAGTTGTTCTCCCACAAGAACCACTTGGCTGATCCTTCTTCAATATACCCTTCACCAACATGCAGTGTTTCCTTGATTGAATTAGCTCTCACACCAATATTTGCGTCTAGAGCCTTTGTATTGAGGGCTATCTGAAAACGGCTGTGGCGCTGAAGTTGCCTGTGAATGTGGAGTTTGTGGCATGTGAAACCCGCATGTGGAGCATTCGTTTGTGTGGGATGCTCTACCAGGTTCATTCCTAGATAATGCACTCAAAGGGCACTAAGCATAGAGTGTGAAAACTGAGTTTCCTTGAGAGCTGCTTGGAGGGCTGATGGTGTGTGAAGTTAGTGAGCCAAATGGAGTTGTTCTCCCACAAGAACCACTCGGCTGATCCTTCTTCAATATGCCCTTCACCAACATGCAGTGTTTCCTTGATTGAATTAGCTCTCACACCAATATTTGCGTCTAGAGACTTTGCATTGAGGGCTATCTGAAAACGGCTTTGGCGCTGAAGTTGCCTGTCAATGTGGAGTTGGTGGCATGTGAAACCCGCATGTGGAGCATTCGTTTGTGTGGGATGCTCACCAAGCTTCATTTCAGCCCTAGGTACTCAAAGGGCACTAAGCATAGAGTGTGAAAACTGAGTTTCCTTGAGAGCTGCTTGGAAGCCTGATGGTGTGTGAAGTTAGTGAGCCAAATGGAGTTGTTCTCCCACAAGAACCACTCGGCTGATCCTTCTTCAATATGCCCTTCACCAACATGCAGTGTTTCCTTGATTGAATTAGCTCTCACACCAATATTTGCGTCTAGAGCCTTTGCATTGAGGGCTATCTGAAAACGGCTGTGGCGCTGAAGTTGCCTGAGAATGTCTAGTTGGTGGCATGTGAAACCCGCATGTGGAGCATTCGTTTGTGTGGGATGCTCTACCAGGTTCATCCCTAGATAATGCACTCAAAGGGCACTAAGCATAGAGTGTGAAAACTGAGTTTCCTTGAGAGCTGCTTGGAAGCCTGATGGTGTGTGAAGTTAGTGAGCCAAATGGAGTTGTTCTCCCACAAGAACCACTCGGCTGATCCTTCTTCAATATGCCCTTCACCAACATGCAGTGTTTCCTTGATTGAATTAGCTCTCACACCAATATTTGCGTCTAGAGCCTTTGCATTGAGGGCTATTTGAAAACGGCTGTGGCGCTGAAGTTGCCTTGAATGTGGGGTTGGTGGCATGTGAAACCCGCATGTGGAGCATTCGTTTGTGTGGGATGCTCTACCAGGTTCATTCCTAGATAAGGCACTCAAAGGGCACTAAGCATAGAGTGTGAAAACTGAGTTTCCTTGAGAGCTGCTTGGAAGCCTGATGGTGTGTGAAGTTAGTGAGCCAAATGGAGTTGTTCTCCCACAAGAACCACTCGGCTGATCCTTCTTCAATATGCCCTTCACCAACATGCAGTGTTTCCTTGATTGAATTAGCTCTCACACCAATATTTGCGTCTAGAGCCTTTGCATTGAGGGCTATCTGAAAACGGCTGTGGCGCTGAAGTTGCCTGAGAATGTGGAGTTGGTGGCATGTGAAACCCGCATGTGGAGCATTCGTTTGTGTGGGATGCTCTACCAGGTTCATCCCAAGATAATGCACTCAAAGGGCACTAAGCATAGAGTGTGAAAACTGAGTTTCCTTGAGAGCTGCTTGGAAGCCTGATGGTGTGTGAAGTTAGTGAGCCAAATGGAGTTGTTCTCCCACAAGAACCACTTGGCTGATCCTTCTTCAATATACCCTTCACCAACATGCAGTGTTTCCTTGATTGAATTAGCTCTCACACCAATATTTGCGTCTAGAGCCTTTGCATTGAGGGCTATCTGAAAACGGCTGTGGCGCTGAAGTTGCCTGTGAATGTGGAGTTTGTGGCATGTGAAACCCGCATGTGGAGCATTCACTTGTGTGGGATGCTCTACCAGGTTCATTCCTAGATAATGCACTCCAAGGGCACTAAGCATAGAGTGTGAAAACTGAGTTTCCTTGAGAGCTGCTTGGAAGCCTGATGGTGTGTGAAGTTAGTGAGCCAAATGGAGTTGTTCTCCCACAAGAACCACTCGGCTGATCCTTCTTCAATATGCCCTTCACCAACATGCAGTGTTTCCTTGATTGAATTAGCTCTCACACCAATATTTGCGTCTAGAGCCTTTGCATTGAGGGCTATCTGAAAACGGCTGTGGCGCTGAAGTTGCCTGTGAATGTGGAGTTGGTGGCATGTGAAACCCGCATGTGGAGCATTCGTTTGTGTGGGATGCTCACCAAGCTTCATTTCAGTCCTAGGTACTCAAAGGGCACTAAGCATAGAGTGTGAAAACTGAGTTTCCTTGAGAGCTGCTTGGAAGCCTGATGTTGTGTGAAGTTAGTGAGCCAAATGGAGTTGTTCTCCCACAAGAACCACTCGGCTGATCCTTCTTCAATATGCCCTTCACCAACATGCAGTGTTTCCTTGATTGAATTAGCTCTCACACCAATATTTGCGTCTAGAGCCTTTGCATTGAGGGCTATCTGAAAACGGCTGTGGCGCTGAAGTTGCCTGAGAATGTGGAGTTGGTGGCATGTGAAACCCGCATGTGGAGCATTCGTTTGTGTGGAATGCTCTACCAGGTTCATCCCTAGATAATGCACTCAAAGGGCACTAAGCCTAGCGTGTGAAAACTGAGTTTCCTTGAGAGCTGCTTGGAAGCCTGATGGTGTGTGAAGTTAGTGAGCCAAATGGAGTTGTTCTCCCACAAGAACCACTCGGCTGATCCTTCTTCAATATGCCCTTCACCAACATGCAGTGTTTCCTTGATTGAATTAGCTCTCACACCAATATTTGCATCTAGAGTCTTTGCATTGAGGGCTATCTGAAAATGGCTGTGGCGCTGAAGTTGCCTTGAATGTGGAGTTGGTGGCATGTGAAACCCGCATGTGGAGCATTCGTTTGTGTGGGATGCTCTACCAGGTTCATCCCTAGATAATGCACTCAAAGGGCACTAAGCCTAGAGTGTGAAAACTGAGTTTCCTTGAGAGCTGCTTGGAAGCCTGATGGTGTGTGAAGTTAGTGAGCCAAATGGAGTTGTTCTCCCACAAGAACCACTCGGCTGATCCTTCTTCAATATGCCCTTCACCAACATGCAGTGTTTCCTTGATTGAATTAGCTCTCACACCAATATTTGTGTCTAGAGCCTTTGCATTAAGGGCTATTGAAAATGGCTGTGGCGCTGAAGTTGCCTGTGAATGTGGAGTTGGTGGCATGTGAAACCCGCATGTGGAGCATTCGTTTGTGTGGGATGCTCTACCAGGTTCATCCCTAGATAATGCACTCAAAGGGCACTAAGCATAGAGTGTGAAAACTGAGTTTCCTTGAGAGCTGCTTGGAGGGCTGATGGTGTGTGAAGTTAGTGAGCCAAATGGAGTTGTTCTCCCACAAGAACCACTCGGCTGATCCTTCTTCAATATGCCCTTCACCAACATGCAGTGTTTCCTTGATTGAATTAGCTCTCACACCAATATTTGCATCTAGAGCCTTTGCATTGAGGGCTATCTGAAAACGGCTGTGGCGCTGAAGTTGCCTGTGAATGTGGAGTTGGTGGCATGTGAAACCCGCATGTGGAGCATTCGTTTGTGTGGGATGCTCACCAAGCTTCATTTCAGTCCTAGGTACTCAAAGGGCACTAAGCATAGAGTGTGAAAACTGAGTTTCCTTGAGAGCTGCTTGGAAGCCTGATGGTGTGTGAAGTTAGTGAGCCAAATGGAGTTGTTCTCCCACAAGAACCACTCGGCTGATCCTTCTTCAATATGCCCTTCACCAACATGCAGTGTTTCCTTGATTGAATTAGCTCTCACACCAATATTTGCGTCTAGAGCCTTTGCATTGAGGGCTATCTGAAAACGGCAGTGGCGCTGAAGTTGCGTGAGAATGTGGGGTTGGTGGCATGTGAAACCCGCATGTGGAGCATTCGTTTGTGTGGGATGCTCTACCAGGTTCATTCCTAGATAATGCACTCAAAGGGCACTAAGCATAGAGTGTGAAAACTGAGTTTCCTTGAGAGCTGCTTGGAAGCCTGATGGTGTGTGAAGTTAGTGAGCCAAATGGAGTTGTTCTCCCACAAGAACCACTCGGCTGATCCTTCTTCAATATGCCCTTCACCAACATGCAGTGTTTCCTTGATTGAATTAGCTCTCACACCAATATTTGCGTCTAGAGCCTTTGCATTGAGGGCGATCTGAAAATGGCTGTGGCGCTGAAGTTGCCTGTGAATGTGGAGTTGGTGGCATGTGAAACCCGCATGTGGAGCATTCGTTTGTGTGGGATGCTCTACCAGGTTCATTCCTAGATAATGCACTCAAAGGGCACTAAGCCTAGAGTGTGAAAACTGAGTTTCCTTGAGAGCTGCTTGGAAGCCTGATGGTGTGTGAAGTTAGTGAGCCAAATGGAGTTGTTCTCCCACAAGAACCACTCGGCTGATCCTTCTTCAATATGCCCTTCACCAACATGCAGTGTTTCCTTGATTGAATTAGCTCTCACACCAATATTTGCGTCTAGAGCCTTTGCATTGAGGGCTATCTGAAAACGGCTGTGGCGCTGAAGTTGCCTGCGAATGTGGAGTTGGTGGCATGTGAAACCCGCATGTGGAGCATTCGTTTGTGTGGGATGCTCTACCAGGTTCATCCCAAGATAATGCACTCAAAGGGCACTAAGCCTAGAGTGTGAAAACTGAGTTTCCTTGAGAGCTGCTTGGAAGCCTGATGGTGTGTGAAGTTAGTGAGCCAAATGGAGTTGTTCTCCCACAAGAACCACTTGGCTGATCCTTCTTCAATATACCCTTCACCAACATGCAGTGTTTCCTTGATTGAATTAGCTCTCACACCAATATTTGCCTCTAGAGCCTTTGCATTGAGGGCTATCTGAAAACGGCTGTGGCGCTGAAGTTGCCTGTGAATGTGGAGTTTGTGGCATGTGAAACCCGCATGTGGAGCATTCGTTTGTGTGGGATGCTCTACCAGGTTCATTCCTAGATAATGCACTCCAAGGGCACTAAGCATAGAGTGTGAAAACTGAGTTTCCTTGAGAGCTGCTTGGAAGCCTGATGGTGTGTGAAGTTAGTGAGCCAAATGGAGTTGTTCTCCCACAAGAACCACTCGGCTGATCCTTCTTCAATATGCCCTTCACCAACATGCAGTGTTTCCTTGATTGAATTAGCTCTCACACCAATATTTGCGTCTAGAGCCTTTGCATTGAGGGCTATCTGAAAACGGCTGTGGCGCTGAAGTTGCCTGCGAATGTGGAGTTGGTGGCATGTGAAACCCGCATGTGGAGCATTCGTTTGTGTGGGATGCTCTACCAGGTTCATTCCTAGATAATGCACTCAAAGGGCACTAAGCATAGAGTGTGAAAACTGAGTTTCCTTGAGAGCTGCTTGGAAGCCTGATGGTGTGTGAAGTTAGTGAGCCAAATGGAGTTGTTCTCCCACAAGAACCACTCGGCTGATCCTTCTTCAATATACCCTTCACCAACATGCAGTGTTTCCTTGATTGAATTAGCTCTCACACCAATATTTGCCTCTAGAGCCTTTGCATTGAGGGCTATCTGAAAACGGCTGTGGCGCTGAAGTTGCCTGTGAATGTGGAGTTTGTGGCATGTGAAACCCGCATGTGGAGCATTCGTTTGTGTGGGATGCTCTACCAGGTTCATTCCTAGATAATGCACTCCAAGGGCACTAAGCATAGAGTGTGAAAACTGAGTTTTCCTTGAGAGCTGCTTGGAAGCCTGATGGTGTGTGAAGTTAGTGAGCCAAATGGAGTTGTTCTCCCACAAGAACCACTCGGCTGATCCTTCTTCAATATGCCCTTCACCAACATGCAGTGTTTCCTTGATTGAATTAGCTCTCACACCAATATTTGCGTCTAGAGCCTTTGCATTGAGGGCTATCTGAAAACGGCTGTGGCGCTGAAGTTGCCTGTGAATGTGGAGTTGGTGGCATGTGAAACCCGCATGTGGAGCATTCGTTTGTGTGGGATGCTCTACCAGGTTCATCCCTAGATAATGCACTCAAAAGGCACTAAGCATAGAGTGTGAAAACTGAGTTTCCTTGAGAGCTGCTTGGAAGCCTGATGGTGTGTGAAGTTAGTGAGCCAAATGGAGTTGTTCTCCCACAAGAACCACTCGGCTGATCCTTCTTCAATATGCCCTTCACCAACATGCAGTGTTTCCTTGATTGAATTAGCTCTCACACCAATATTTGCGTCTAGAGCCTTTGCATTGAGGGCTATCTGAAAACGGCTGTGGCGCTGAAGTTGCCTGCGAATGTGTAGTTGGTTGCATGTGAAACCCGCATGTGGAGCATTCGTTTGTGTGGGATGCTCTACCAGGTTCATCCCTAGATAATGCACTCAAAGGGCACTAAGCATAGAGTGTGAAAACTGAGTTTCCTTGAGAGCTGCTTGGAAGCCTGATGGTGTGTGAAGTTAGTGAGCCAAATGGAGTTGTTCTCCCACAAGAACCACTTGGCTGATCCTTCTTCAATATACCCTTCACCAACATGCAGTGTTTCCTTGATTGAATTAGCTCTCACACCAATATTTGCCTCTAGAGCCTTTGCATTGAGGGCTATCTGAAAACGGCTGTGGCGCTGAAGTTGCCTGTGAATGTGGAGTTTGTGGCATGTGAAACCCGCATGTGGAGCATTCGTTTGTGTGGGATGCTCTACCAGGTTCATTCCTAGATAATGCACTCCAAGGGCACTAAGCATAGAGTGTGAAAACTGAGTTTCCTTGAGAGCTGCTTGGAAGCCTGATGGTGTGTGAAGTTAGTGAGCCAAATGGAGTTGTTCTCCCACAAGAACCACTCGGCTGATCCTTCTTCAATATGCCCTTCACCAACATGCAGTGTTTCCTTGATTGAATTAGCTCTCACACCAATATTTGCGTCTAGAGCCTTTGCATTGAGGGCTATCTGAAAACGGCTGTGGCGCTGAAGTTGCCTGTGAATGTGGAGTTGGTGGCATGTGAAACCCGCATGTGGAGCATTCGTTTGTGTGGGATGCTCTACCAGGTTCATCCCTAGATAATGCACTCAAAAGGCACTAAGCATAGAGTGTGAAAACTGAGTTTCCTTGAGAGCTGCTTGGAAGCCTGATGGTGTGTGAAGTTAGTGAGCCAAATGGAGTTGTTCTCCCACAAGAACCACTCGGCTGATCCTTCTTCAATATGCCCTTCACCAACATGCAGTGTTTCCTTGATTGAATTAGCTCTCACACCAATATTTGCGTCTAGAGCCTTTGCATTGAGGGCTATCTGAAAACGGCTGTGGCGCTGAAGTTGCCTGTCAATGTGGAGTTGGTGGCATGTGAAACCCGCATGTGGAGCATTCGTTTGTGTGGGATGCTCTACCAGGTTCATCCCTAGATAATGCACTCAAAGGGCACTAAGCATAGAGTGTGAAAACTGAGTTTCCTTGAGAGCTGCTTGGAAGCCTGATGGTGTGTGAAGTTAGTGAGCCAAATGGAGTTGTTCTCCCACAAGAACCACTCGGCTGATCCTTCTTCAATATGCCCTTCACCAACATGCAGTGTTTCCTTGATTGAATTAGCTCTCACACCAATATTTGCGTCTAGAGCCTTTGCATTGAGGGCTATCTGAAAACAGCTGTGGCGCTGAAGTTGCCTGAGAATGTGGAGTTGGTGGCATGTGAAACCCGCATGTGGAGCATTCGTTTGTGTGGGATGCTCTACCAGGTTCATCCCTAGATAATGCACTCAAAGGGCACTAAGCCTAGAGTGTGAAAAACTGAGTTTCCTTGAGAGCTGCTTGGAAGCCTGATGGTGTGTGAAGTTAGTGAGCCAAATGGAGTTGTTTTCCCACAAGAACCACTCGGCTGATCCTTCTTCAATATGCCCTTCACCAACATGCAGTGTTTCCTTGATTGAATTAGCTCTCACACCAATATTTGCGTCTAGAGCCTTTGCATTAAGGGCTATTGAAAATGGCTGTGGCGCTGAAGTTGCCTGTGAATGTGGAGTTGGTGGCATGTGAAACCCGCATGTGGAGCATTCGTTTGTGTGGGATGCTCTACCAGGTTCATCCCTAGATAATGCACTCAAAGGGCACTAAGCATAGAGTGTGAAAACTGAGTTTCCTTGAGAGCTGCTTGGAAACCTGATGGTGTGTGAAGTTAATGAGCCAAATGGAGTTGTTCTCCCACAAGAACCACTCGGCTGATCCTTCTTCAATATGCCCTTCACCAACATGCAGTGTTTCCTTGATTGAATTAGCTCTCACACCAATATTTGCGTCTAGAGCCTTTGCATTGAGGGCTATCTGAAAACGGCTGTGGCGCTGAAGTTGCCTGTCAATGTGGAGTTGGTGGCATGTGAAACCCGCATGTGGAGCATTCGTTTGTGTGGGATGCTCTACCAGGTTCATCCCTAGATAATGCACTCAAAGGGCACTAAGCCTAGAGTGTGAAAACTGAGTTTCCTTGAGAGCTGCTTGGAAGCCTGATGGTGTGTGAAGTTAGTGAGCCAAATGGAGTTGTTCTCCCACAAGAACCACTCGGCTGATCCTTCTTCAATATGCCCTTCACCAACATGCAGTGTTTCCTTGATTGAATTAGCTCTCACACCAATATTTGCGTCTAGAGCCTTTGCATTGAGGGCTATCTGAAAACGGCTGTGGCGCTGAAGTTGCCTGAGAATGTGGAGTTGGTGGCATGTGAAACCCGCATGTGGAGCATTCGTTTGTGTGGGATGCTCTACCAGGTTCATTCCTAGATAATGCACTCAAAGGGCACTAAGCCTAGAGTGTGAAAACTGAGTTTCCTTGAGAGCTGCTTGGAAGCCTGATGGTGTGTGAAGTTAGTGAGCCAAATGGAGTTGTTCTCCACAAGAACCACTCGGCTGATCCTTCTTCAATATGCCCTTCACCAACATGCAGTGTTTCCTTGATTGAATTAGCTCTCACACCAATATTTGCGTCTAGAGCCTTTGCATTGAGGGCTATCTGAAAACAGCTGTGGCGCTGAAGTTGCCTGAGAATGTGGAGTTGGTGGCATGTGAAACCCGCATGTGGAGCATTCGTTTGTGTGGGATGCTCTACCAGGTTCATCCCTAGATAATGCACTCAAAGGGCACTAAGCCTAGAGTGTGAAAACTGAGTTTCCTTGAGAGCTGCTTGGAAGCCTGATGGTGTGTGAAGTTAGTGAGCCAAATGGAGTTGTTTTCCCACAAGAACCACTTGGCTGATCCTTCTTCAATATGCCCTTCACCAACATGCAGTGTTTCCTTGATTGAATTAGCTCTCACACCAATATTTGCGTCTAGAGCCTTTGCATTAAGGGCTATTGAAAATGGCTGTGGCGCTGAAGTTGCCTGTGAATGTGGAGTTGGTGGCATGTGAAAACCCGCATGTGGAGCATTCGTTTGTGTGGGATGCTCTACCAGGTTCATCCCTAGATAATGCACTCAAAGGGCACTAAGCATAGAGTGTGAAAACTGAGTTTCCTTGAGAGCTGCTTGGAAACCTGATGGTGTGTGAAGTTAATGAGCCAAATGGAGTTGTTCTCCCACAAGAACCACTCGGCTGATCCTTCTTCAATATGCCCTTCACCAACATGCAGTGTTTCCTTGATTGAATTAGCTCTCACACCAATATTTGCGTCTAGAGCCTTTGCATTGAGGGCTATCTGAAAACGGCTGTGGCGCTGAAGTTGCCTGTCAATGTGGAGTTGGTGGCATGTGAAACCCGCATGTGGAGCATTCGTTTGTGTGGGATGCTCTACCAGGTTCATCCCTAGATAATGCACTCAAAGGGCACTAAGCATAGAGTGTGAAAACTGAGTTTCCTTGAGAGCTGCTTGGAAGCCTGATGGTGTGTGAAGTTAGTGAGCCAAATGGAGTTGTTCTCCCACAAGAACCACTCGGCTGATCCTTCTTCAATATGCCCTTCACCAACATGCAGTGTTTCCTTGATTGAATTAGCTCTCACACCAATATTTGCGTCTAGAGCCTTTGCATTGAGGGCTATCTGAAAACGGCTGTGGCGCTGAAGTTGCCTGTGAATGTGGAGTTGGTGGCATGTGAAACCCGCATGTGGAGCATTCGTTTGTGTGGATGCTCTACCAGGTTCATTCCTAGATAATGCACTCAAAGGGCACTAAGCATAGAGTGTGAAAACTGAGTTTCCTTGAGAGCTGCTTGGAAGCCTGATGGTGTGTGAAGTTAGTGAGCCAAATGGAGTTGTTCTCCCACAAGAACCACTCGGCTGATCCTTCTTCAATATGCCCTTCACCAACATGCAGTGTTTCCTTGATTGAATTAGCTCTCACACCAATATTTGCGTCTAGAGCCTTTGCATTGAGGGCTATCTGAAAACGGCTGTGGCGCTGAAGTTGCCTGTGAATGTGGAGTTGGTGGCATGTGAAACCCGCATGTGGAGCATTCGTTTGTGTGGGATGCTCTACCAGGTTCATTCCTAGATAATGCACTCAAAGGGCACTAAGCATAGAGTGTGAAAACTGAGTTTCCTTGAGAGCTGCTTGGAAGCCTGATGGTGTGTGAAGTTAGTGAGCCAAATGGAGTTGTTCTCCCACAAGAACCACTCGGCTGATCCTTCTTCAATATGCCCTTCACCAACATGCAGTGTTTCCTTGATTGAATTAGCTCTCACACCAATATTTGCGTCTAGAGCCTTTGCATTGAGGGCTATCTGAAAACGGCTGTGGCGCTGAAGTTGCCTGTGAATGTGGAGTTGGTGGCATGTGAAACCCGCATGTGGAGCATTCGTTTGTGTGGGATGCTCTACAGGTTCATTCCTAGATAATGCACTCAAAGGGCACTAAGCATAGAGTGTGAAAACTGAGTTTCCTTGAGAGCTGCTTGGAAGCCTGATGGTGTGTGAAGTTAGTGAGCCAAATGGAGTTGTTCTCCCACAAGAACCACTCGGCTGATCCTTCTTCAATATGCCCTTCACCAACATGCAGTGTTTCCTTGATTGAATTAGCTCTCACACCAATATTTGCGTCTAGAGCCTTTGCATTGAGGGCTATCTGAAAACGGCTGTGGCGCTGAAGTTGCCTGTGAATGTGGAGTTGGTGGCATGTGAAACCCGCATGTGGAGCATTCGTTTGTGTGGGATGCTCTACCAGGTTCATTCCTAGATAATGCACTCAAAGGGCACTAAGCATAGAGTGTGAAAACTGAGTTTCCTTGAGAGCTGCTTGGAAGCCTGATGGTGTGTGAAGTTAGTGAGCCAAATGGAGTTGTTCTCCCACAAGAACCACTCGGCTGATCCTTCTTCAATATGCCCCTTCACCAACATGCAGTGTTTCCTTGATTGAATTAGCTCTCACACCAATATTTGCGTCTAGAGCCTTTGCATTGAGGGCTATCTGAAAACGGCTGTGGCGCTGAAGTTGCCTGTGAATGTGGAGTTGGTGGCATGTGAAACCCGCATGTGGAGCATTCGTTTGTGTGGGATGCTCTACCAGGTTCATTCCTAGATAATGCACTCAAAGGGCACTAAGCATAGAGTGTGAAAACTGAGTTTCCTTGAGAGCTGCTTGGAAGCCTGATGGTGTGTGAAGTTAGTGAGCCAAATGGAGTTGTTCTCCCACAAGAACCACTCGGCTGATCCTTCTTCAATATGCCCTTCACCAACATGCAGTGTTTCCTTGATTGAATTAGCTCTCACACCAATATTTGCGTCTAGAGCCTTTGCATTGAGGGCTATCTGAAAACGGCTGTGGCGCTGAAGTTGCCTGTGAATGTGGAGTTGGTGGCATGTGAAACCCGCATGTGGAGCATTCGTTTGTGTGGGATGCTCTACCAGGTTCATTCCTAGATAATGCACTCAAAGGGCACTAAGCATAGAGTGTGAAAACTGAGTTTCCTTGAGAGCTGCTTGGAAGCCTGATGGTGTGTGAAGTTAGTGAGCCAAATGGAGTTGTTCTCCCACAAGAACCACTCGGCTGATCCTTCTTCAATATGCCCTTCACCAACATGCAGTGTTTCCTTGATTGAATTAGCTCTCACACCAATATTTGCGTCTAGAGCCTTTGCATTGAGGGCTATCTGAAAACGGCTGTGGCGCTGAAGTTGCCTGTGAATGTGGAGTTGGTGGCATGTGAAACCCGCATGTGGAGCATTCGTTTGTGTGGATGCTCTACCAGGTTCATTCCTAGATAATGCACTCAAAGGGCACTAAGCATAGAGTGTGAAAACTGAGTTTCCTTGAGAGCTGCTTGGAAGCCTGATGGTGTGTGAAGTTAGTGAGCCAAATGGAGTTGTTCTCCCACAAGAACCACTCGGCTGATCCTTCTTCAATATGCCCTTCACCAACATGCAGTGTTTCCTTGATTGAATTAGCTCTCACACCAATATTTGCGTCTAGACCCTTTGCATTGAGGGCTATCTGAAAACGGCTGTGGCGCTGAAGTTGCCTGAGAATGTGGAGTTGGTGGCATGTGAAACCCGCATGTGGAGCATTCGTTTGTGTGGGATGCTCTACCAGGTTCATTCCTAGATAATGCACTCAAAGGGCACTAAGCCTAGAGTGTGAAAACTGAGTTTCCTTGAGAGCTGCTTGGAAGCCTGATGGTGTGTGAAGTTAGTGAGCCAAATGGAGTTGTTCTCCCACAAGAACCACTCGGCTGATCCTTCTTCAATATGCCCTTCACCAACATGCAGTGTTTCCTTGATTGAATTAGCTCTCACACCAATATTTGCGTCTAGAGCCTTTGCATTGAGGGCTATCTGAAAACGGCTGTGGCGCTGAAGTTGCCTGTGAATGTGGAGTTGGTGGCATGTGAAACCCGCATGTGGAGCATTCGTTTGTGTGGGATGCTCACCAAGTTTCATTTCAGTCCTAGGTACTCAAAGGGCACTAAGCATAGAGTGTGAAAACTGAGTTTCCTTGAGAGCTGCGTGGAAGCCTGATGGTGTGTGAAGTTAGTGAGCCAAATGGAGTTGTTCTCCCACAAGAACCACTCGGCTGATCCTTCTTCAATATGCCCTTCACCAACATGCAGTGTTTCCTTGATTGAATTAGCTCTCACACCAATATTTGCGTCTAGAGCCTTTGCATTGAGGGCTATCTGAAAACGGCTGTGGCGCTGAAGTTGCCTGTGAATGTGGAGTTGGTGGCATGTGAAACCCGGATGTGGAGCATTCGTTTGTGTGGGATGCTCTACCAGGTTCATCCCTAGATAATGCACTCAAAGGGCAGTAAGCATAGAGTGTGAAAACTGAGTTTCCTTGAGAGCTGCTTGGAAGCCTGATGGTGTGTGAAGTTAGTGAGCCAAATGGAGTTGTTCTCCCACAAGAACCACTCGGCTGATCCTTCTTCAATATGCCCTTCACCAACATGCAGTGTTTCCTTGATTGAATTAGCTCTCACACCAATATTTGCATCTAGAGCCTTTGCATTGAGGGCTATCTGAAAACGGCTGTGGCGCTGAAGTTGCCTTGAATGTGGAGTTGGTGGCATGTGAAACCCGCATGTGGAGCATTCGTTTGTGTGGGATGCTCTACCAGGTTCATTCCTAGATAATGCACTCAAAGGGCACTAAGCCTAGCGTGTGAAAACTGAGTTTCCTTGAGAGCTGCTTGGAAGCCTGATGGTGTGTGAAGTTAGTGAGCCAAATGGAGTTGTTCTCCCACAAGAACCACTCGGCTGATCCTTCTTCAATATGCCCTTCACCAACATGCAGTGTTTCCTTGATTGAATTAGCTCTCACACCAATATTTGCGTCTAGAGCCTTTGCATTGAGGGCTATCTGAAAACGGCTGTGGCGCTGAAGTTGCCTGTGAATGTGGAGTTGGTGGCATGTGAAACCCGCATGTGGAGCATTCGTTTGTGTGGGATGCTCTACCAGGTTCATTCCTAGATAATGCACTCAAAGGGCACTAAGCCTAGAGTGTGAAAACTGAGTTTCCTTGAGAGCTGCTTGGAAGCCTGATGGTGTGTGAAGTTAGTGAGCCAAATGGAGTTGTTCTCCCACAAGAACCACTCGGCTGATCCTTCTTCAATATGCCCTTCACCAACATGCAGTGTTTCCTTGATTGAATTAGCTCTCACACCAATATTTGCGTCTAGAGCCTTTGCATTGAGGGCTATCTGAAAACGGCTGTGGCGCTGAAGTTGCCTGAGAATGTCTAGTTGGTGGCATGTGAAACCCGCATGTGGAGCATTCGTTTGTGTGGGATGCTCTACCAGGTTCATTCCTAGATAATGCACTCAAAGGGCAGTAAGCATAGAGTGTGAAAACTGAGTTTCCTTGAGAGCTGCTTGGAAGCCTGATGGTGTGTGAAGTTAGTGAGCCAAATGGAGTTGTTCTCCCACAAGAACCACTCGGCTGATCCTTCTTCAATATGCCCTTCACCAACATGCAGTGTTTCCTTGATTGAATTAGCTCTCACACCAATATTTGCATCTAGAGCCTTTGCATTGAGGGCTATCTGAAAACGGCTGTGGCGCTGAAGTTGCCTTGAATGTGGAGTTGGTGGCATGTGAAACCCGCATGTGGAGCATTCGTTTGTGTGGGATGCTCTACCAGGTTCATTCCTAGATAATGCACTCAAAGGGCACTAAGCATAGAGTGTGAAAACTGAGTTTCCTTGAGAGCTGCTTAGAAGCCTGATGGTGTGTGAAGTTAATGAGCCAAATGGAGTTGTTCTCCCACAAGAACCACTCGGCTGATCCTTCTTCAATATGCCCTTCACCAACATGCAGTGTTTCCTTGATTGAATTAGCTCTCACACCAATATTTGCGTCTAGAGCCTTTGCATTGAGGGCTATCTGAAAACGGCTGTGGCGCTGAAGTTGCCTGTGAATGTGGAGTTGGTGGCATGTGAAACCCGCATGTGGAGCATTCGTTTGTGTCGGATGCTCACCAAGCTTCATTTCAGTCCTAGGTACTCAAAGGGCACTAAGCATAGAGTGTGAAAACTGAGTTTCCTTGAGAGCTGCGTGGAAGCCTGATGGTGTGTGAAGTTAGTGAGCCAAATGGAGTTGTTCTCCCACAAGAACCACTCGGCTGATCCTTCTTCAATATGCCCTTCACCAACATGCAGTGTTTCCTTGATTGAATTAGCTCTCACACCAATATTTGCGTCTAGAGCCTTTGCATTGAGGGCTATCTGAAAACGGCTGTGGCGCTGAAGTTGCCTTGAATGTGGAGTTGGTGGCATGTGAAACCCGCATGTGGAGCATTCGTTTGTGTGGGATGCTCTACCAGGTTCATTCCTAGATAATGCACTCAAAGGGCACTAAGCATAGAGTGTGAAAACTGAGTTTCCTTGAGAGCTGCTTAGAAGCCTGATGGTGTGTGAAGTTAGTGAGCCAAATGGAGTTGTTCTCCCACAAGAACCACTCGGCTGATCCTTCTTCAATATGCCCTTCACCAACATGCAGTGTTTCCTTGATTTAATTAGCTCTCACACCAATATTTGCGTCTAGAGCCTTTGCATTGAGGGCTATCTGAAAACGGCTGTGGCGCTGAAGTTGCCTGTGAATGTGGAGTTGGTGGCATGTGAAACCCGCATGTGGAGCATTCGTTTGTGTGGGATGCTCACCAAGCTTCATTTCAGTCCTAGGTACTCAAAGGGCACTAAGCATAGAGTGTGAAAACTGAGTTTCCTTGAGAGCTGCTTGGAAGAATGATGGTGTGTGAAGTTAGTGAGCCAAATGGAGTTGTTCTCCCACAAGAACCACTCGGCTGATCCTTCTTCAATATGCCCTTCACCAACATGCAGTGTTTCCTTGATTGAATTAGCTCTCACACCAATATTTGCGTCTAGAGCCTTTGCATTGAGGGCTATCTGAAAACGGCTGTGGCGCTGAAGTTGCCTGAGAATGTCTAGTTGGTGGCATGTGAAACCCGCATGTGGAGCATTCGTTTGTGTGGGATGCTCTACCAGGTTCATCCCTAGATAATGCACTCAAAGGGCAGTAAGCATAGAGTGTGAAAACTGAGTTTCCTTGAGAGCTGCTTGGAAGCCTGATGGTGTGTGAAGTTAGTGAGCCAAATGGAGTTGTTCTCCCACAAGAACCACTCGGCTGATCCTTCTTCAATATGCCCTTCACCAACATGCAGTGTTTCCTTGATTGAATTAGCTCTCACACCAATATTTGCGTCTAGAGCCTTTGCATTGAGGGCTATCTGAAAACAGCTGTGGCGCTGAAGTTGCCTGAGAATGTGGAGTTGGTGGCATGTGAAACCCGCATGTGGAGCATTCGTTTGTGTGGGATGCTCTACCAGGTTCATCCCTAGATAATGCACTCAAAGGGCACTAAGCCTAGAGTGTGAAAACTGAGTTTCCTTGAGAGCTGCTTGGAAGCCTGATGGTGTGTGAAGTTAGTGAGCCAAATGGAGTTGTTTTCCCACAAGAACCACTCGGCTGATCCTTGTTCAATATGCCCTTCACCAACATGCAGTGTTTCCTTGATTGAATTAGCTCTCACACCAGTATTTGCGTCTAGAGCCTTTGCATTAAGGGCTATTGAAAACGGCTGTGGCGCTGAAGTTGCCTGTGAATGTGGAGTTGGTGGCATGTGAAACCCGCATGTGGAGCATTCGTTTGTGTGGGATGCTCTACCAGGTTCATCCCTAGATAATGCACTCAAAGGGCACTAAGCATAGAGTGTGAAAACTGAGTTTCCTTGAGAGCTGCTTGGAAGCCTGATGGTGTGTGAAGTTAGTGAGCCAAATGGAGTTGTTCTCCCACAAGAACCACTCGGCTGATCCTTCTTCAATATGCCCTTCACCAACATGCAGTGTTTCCTTGATTGAATTAGCTCTCACACCAATATTTGCGTCTAGAGCCTTTGCATTGAGGGCTATCTGAAAACGGCTGTGGCGCTGAAGTTGCCTGTGAATGTGGAGTTGGTGGCATGTGAAACCCGCATGTGGAGCATTCGTTTGTGTGGGATGCTCTACCAGGTTCATTCCTAGATAATGCACTCAAAGGGCACTAAGCATAGAGTGTGAAAACTGAGATTCCTTGAGAGCTGCTTGGAAGCCTGATGGTGTGTGAAGTTAGTGAGCCAAATGGAGTTGTTCTCCCACAAGAACCACTCGGCTGATCCTTCTTCAATATGCCCTTCACCAACATGCAGTGTTTCCTTGATTGAATTAGCTCTCACACCAATATTTGCGTCTAGAGCCTTTGCATTGAGGGCTATCTGAAAACGGCTGTGGCGCTGAAGTTGCCTGTGAATGTGGAGTTGGTGGCATGTGAAACCCGCATGTGGAGCATTCGTTTGTGTGGGATGCTCACCAAGCTTCATTTCAGTCCTAGGTACTCAAAGGGCACTAAGCATAGAGTGTGAAAACTGAGTTTCCTTGAGAGCTGCGTGGAAGCCTGATGGTGTGTGAAGTTAGTGAGCCAAATGGAGTTGTTCTCCCACAAGAACCACTCGGCTGATCCTTCTTCAATATGCCCTTCACCAACATGCAGTGTTTCCTTGATTGAATTAGCTCTCACACCAATATTTGCGTCTAGAGCCTTTGCATTGAGGGCTATCTGAAAACGGCTGTGGCGCTGAAGTTGCCTGTGAATGTGGAGTTGGTGGCATGTGAAACCCGCATGTGGAGCATTCGTTTGTGTGGGATGCTCTACCAGGTTCATCCCTAGATAATGCACTCAAAGGGCAGTAAGCATAGAGTGTGAAAACTGAGTTTCCTTGAGAGCTGCTTGGAAGCCTGATGGTGTGTGAAGTTAGTGAGCCAAATGGAGTTGTTCTCCCACAAGAACCACTCGGCTGATCCTTCTTCAATATGCCCTTCACCAACATGCAGTGTTTCCTTGATTGAATTAGCTCTCACACCAATATTTGCGTCTAGAGCCTTTGCATTGAGGGCTATCTGAAAACGGCTGTGGCGCTGAAGTTGCCTGTGAATGTGGAGTTGGTGGCATGTGAAACCCGCATGTGGAGCATTCGTTTGTGTGGGATGCTCTACCAGGTTCATTCCTAGATAATGCACTCAAAGGGCACTAAGCCTAGAGTGTGAAAACTGAGTTTCCTTGAGAGCTGCTTGGAAGCCTGATGGTGTGTGAAGTTAGTGAGCCAAATGGAGTTGTTCTCCCACAAGAACCACTCGGCTGATCCTTCTTCAATATGCCCTTCACCAACATGCAGTGTTTCCTTGATTGAATTAGCTCTCACACCAATATTTGCGTCTAGAGCCTTTGCATTGAGGGCTATCTGAAAACGGCTGTGGCGCTGAAGTTGCCTGAGAATGTGGAGTTGGTGGCATGTGAAACCCGCATGTGGAGCATTCGTTTGTGTGGGATGCTCTACCAGGTTCATCCCTAGATAATGCACTCAAAGGGCAGTAAGCATAGAGTGTGAAAACTGAGTTTCCTTGAGAGCTGCTTGGAAGCCTGATGGTGTGTGAAGTTAGTGAGCCAAATGGAGTTGTTCTCCCACAAGAACCACTCGGCTGATCCTTCTTCAATATGCCCTTCACCAACATGCAGTGTTTCCTTGATTGAATTAGCTCTCACACCAATATTTGCATCTAGAGCCTTTGCATTGAGGGCTATCTGAAAACGGCTGTGGCGCTGAAGTTGCCTTGAATGTGGAGTTGGTGGCATGTGAAACCCGCATGTGGAGCATTCGTTTGTGTGGGATGCTCTACCAGGTTCATTCCTAGATAATGCACTCAAAGGGCACTAAGCATAGAGTGTGAAAACTGAGTTTCCTTGAGAGCTGCTTAGAAGCCTGATGGTGTGTGAAGTTAGTGAGCCAAATGGAGTTGTTCTCCCACAAGAACCACTCGGCTGATCCTTCTTCAATATGCCCTTCACCAACATGCAGTGTTTCCTTGATTGAATTAGCTCTCACACCAATATTTGCGTCTAGAGCCTTTGCATTGAGGGCTATCTGAAAACGGCTGTGGCGCTGAAGTTGCCTGTGAATGTGGAGTTGGTGGCATGTGAAACCCGCATGTGGAGCATTCGTTTGTGTGGGATGCTCACCAAGCTTCATTTCAGTCCTAGGTACTCAAAGGGCACTAAGCATAGAGTGTGAAAACTGAGTTTCCTTGAGAGCTGCGTGGAAGCCTGATGGTGTGTGAAGTTAGTGAGCCAAATGGAGTTGTTCTCCCACAAGAACCACTCGGCTGATCCTTCTTCAATATGCCCTTCACCAACATGCAGTGTTTCCTTGATTGAATTAGCTCTCACACCAATATTTGCGTCTAGAGCCTTTGCATTGAGGGCTATCTGAAAACGGCTGTGGCGCTGAAGTTGCCTGAGAATGTCTAGTTGGTGGCATGTGAAACCCGCATGTGGAGCATTCGTTTGTGTGGGATGCTCTACCAGGTTCATCCCTAGATAATGCACTCAAAGGGCAGTAAGCATAGAGTGTGGAAACTGAGTTTCCTTGAGAGCTGCTTGGAAGCCTGATGGTGTGTGAAGTTAGTGAGCCAAATGGAGATGTTCTCCCACAAGAACCACTCGGCTGATCCTTCTTCAATATGCCCTTCACCAACATGCAGTGTTTCCTTGATTGAATTAGCTCTCACACCAATATTTGCATCTAGAGCCTTTGCATTGAGGGCTATCTGAAAACGGCTGTGGCGCTGAAGTTGCCTTGAATGTGGAGTTGGTGGCATGTGAAACCCGCATGTGGAGCATTCGTTTGTGTGGGATGCTCTACCAGGTTCATTCCTAGATAATGCACTCAAAGGGCACTAAGCATAGAGTGTGAAAACTGAGTTTCCTTGAGAGCTGCTTGGAAGCCTGATGGTGTGTGAAGTTAGTGAGCCAAATGGAGTTGTTCTCCCACAAGAACCACTCGGCTGATCCTTCTTCAATATGCCCTTCACCAACATGCAGTGTTTCCTTGATTGAATTAGCTCTCACACCAATATTTGCGTCTAGAGCCTTTGCATTGAGGGCTATCTGAAAACGGCTGTGGCGCTGAAGTTGCCTGAGAATGTGGAGTTGGTGGCATGTGAAACCCGCATGTGGAGCATTCGTTTGTGTGGGATGCTCTACCAGGTTCATTCCTAGATAATGCACTCAAAGGGCACTAAGCATAGAGTGTGAAAACTGAGTTTCCTTGAGAGCTGCTTGGAAGCCTGATGGTGTGTGAAGTTAGTGAGCCAAATGGAGTTGTTCTCCCACAAGAACCACTCGGCTGATCCTTCTTCAATATGCCCTTCACCAACATGCAGTGTTTCCTTGATTGAATTAGCTCTCACACCAATATTTGCGTCTAGAGCCTTTGCATTGAGGGCTATCTGAAAACGGCTGTGGCGCTGAAGTTGCCTGTGAATGTGGAGTTGGTGGCATGTGAAACCCGCATGTGGAGCATTCGTTTGTGTGGGATGCTCTACCAGGTTCATTCCTAGATAATGCACTCAAAGGGCACTAAGCCTAGAGTGTGAAAACTGAGTTTCCTTGAGAGCAGCTTGGAAGCCTGATGGTGTGTGAAGTTAGTGAGCCAAATGGAGTTGTTCTCCCACAAGAACCACTCGGCTGATCCTTCTTCAATATGCCCTTCACCAACATGCAGTGTTTCCTTGATTGAATTAGCTCTCACACCAATATTTGCGTCTAGAGCCTTTGCATTGAGGGCTATCTGAAAACGGCTGTGGCGCTGAAGTTGCCTGTTAATGTGGAGTTGGTGGCATGTGAAACCCGCATGTGGAGCATTCGTTTGTGTGGGATGCTCTACCAGGTTCATTCCTAGATAATGCACTCAAAGGGCACTAAGCATAGAGTGTGAAAACTGAGTTTCCTTGAGAGCTGCTTGGAAGCCTGATGGTGTGTGAAGTTAGTGAGCCAAATGGAGTTGTTCTCCCACAAGAACCACTCGGCTGATCCTTCTTCAATATGCCCTTCACCAACATGCAGTGTTTCCTTGATTGAATTAGCTCTCACACCAATATTTGCGTCTAGAGCCTTTGCATTGAGGGCTATCTGAAAACGGCTGTGGCGCTGAAGTTGCCTGTGAATGTGGAGTTTGTGGCATGTGAAACCCGCATGTGGAGCATTCGTTTGTGTGGGATGCTCTACCAGGTTCATTCCTAGATAATGCACTCAAAGGGCACTAAGCATAGAGTGTGAAAACTGAGTTTCCTTGAGAGCTGCTTGGAAGCCTGATGGTGTGTGAAGTTACTGAGCCAAATGGAGTTGTTCTCCCACAAGAACCACTCGGCTGATCCTTCTTCAATATGCCCTTCACCAACATGCAGTGTTTCCTTGATTGAATTAGCTCTCACACCAATATTTGCGTCTAGAGCCTTTGCATTGAGGGCTATCTGAAAACGGCTGTGGCGCTGAAGTTGCCTGCCAATGTGGAGTTGGTGGCATGTGAAACCCGCATGTGGAGCATTCGTTTGTGTGGGATGCTCTACCAGGTTCATTCCTAGATAATGCACTCAAAGGGCACTAAGCCTAGAGTGTGAAAACTGAGTTTCCTTGAGAGCTGCTTGGAAGCCTGATGGTGTGTGAAGTTAGTGAGCCAAATGGAGTTGTTCTCCCACAAGAACCACTCGGCTGATCCTTCTTCAATATGCCCTTCACCAACATGCAGTGTTTCCTTGATTGAATTAGCTCTCACACCAATATTTGCGTCTAGAGCCTTTGCATTGAGGGCTATCTGAAAACGGCTGTGGCGCTGAAGTTGCCTGTGAATGTGGAGTTGGTGGCATGTGAAACCCGCATGTGGAGCATTCGTTTGTGTGGGATGCTCTACCAGGTTCATTCCTAGATAATGCACTCAAAGGGCACTAAGCCTAGAGTGTGAAAACTGAGTTTCCTTGAGAGCTGCTTGGAAGCCTGATGGTGTGTGAAGTTACTGAGCCAAATGGAGTTGTTCTCCCACAAGAACCACTCGGCTGATCCTTCTTCAATATGCCCTTCACCAACATGCAGTGTTTCCTTGATTGAATTAGCTCTCACACCAATATTTGCGTCTAGAGCCTTTGCATTGAGGGCTATCTGAAAACGGCTGTGGCGCTGAAGTTGCCTGAGAATGTGGAGTTGGTGGCATGTGAAACCCGCATGTGGAGCATTCGTTTGTGTGGGATGCTCTACCAGGTTCATTCCTAGATAATGCACTCAAAGGGCACTAAGCATAGAGTGTGAAAACTGAGTTTCCTTGAGAGCTGCTTGGAAGCCTGATGGTGTGTGAAGTTAGTGAGCCAAATGGAGTTGTTCTCCCACAAGAACCACTCGGCTGATCCTTCTTCAATATGCCCTTCACCAACATGCAGTGTTTCCTTGATTGAATTAGCTCTCACACCAATATTTGCGTCTAGAGCCTTTGCATTGAGGGCTATCTGAAAACGGCTGTGGCGCTGAAGTTGCCTGTGAATGTGGAGTTGTTGGCATGTGAAACCCGCATGTGGA
Source organism: Ochotona princeps (assembly GCF_030435755.1). Lineage (NCBI taxonomy): Eukaryota > Metazoa > Chordata > Mammalia > Lagomorpha > Ochotonidae > Ochotona > Ochotona princeps. The sequence goes on from NW_026701046.1 coordinate 24,341, forward strand.
GCATTCGTTTGTGTGGGATGCTCTACCAGGTTCATTCCTAGATAATGCACTCAAAGGGCACTAAGCCTAGAGTGTGAAAACTGAGTTTCCTTGAGAGCTGCTTGGAAGCCTGATGGTGTGTGAAGTTAGTGAGCCAAATGGAGTTGTTCTCCCACAAGAACCACTCGGCTGATCCTTCTTCAATATGCCCTTCACCAACATGCAGTGTTTCCTTGATTGAATTAGCTCTCACACCAATATTTGCGTCTAGAGCCTTTGCATTGAGGGCTATCTGAAAACGGCTGTGGCGCTGAAGTTGCCTGTGAATGTGGAGTTGGTGGCATGTGAAACCCGCATGTGGAGCATTCGTTTGTGTGGGATGCTCTACCAGGTTCATTCCTAGATAATGCACTCAAAGGGCACTAAGCCTAGAGTGTGAAAACTGAGTTTCCTTGAGAGCTGCTTGGAAGCCTGATGGTGTGTGAAGTTAGTGAGCCAAATGGAGTTGTTCTCCCACAAGAACCACTCGGCTGATCCTTCTTCAATATGCCCTTCACCAACATGCAGTGTTTCCTTGATTGAATTAGCTCTCACACCAATATTTGCGTCTAGAGCCTTTGCATTGAGGGCTATCTGAAAACGGCTGTGGCGCTGAAGTTGCCTGTGAATGTGGAGTTGGTGGCATGTGAAACCCGCATGTGGAGCATTCGTTTGTGTGGGATGCTCTACCAGGTTCATTCCTAGATAATGCACTCAAAGGGCACTAAGCATAGAGTGTGAAAACTGAGTTTCCTTGAGAGCTGCTTGGAAGCCTGATGGTGTGTGAAGTTAGTGAGCCAAATGGAGTTGTTCTCCCACAAGAACCACTCGGCTGATCCTTCTTCAATATGCCCTTCACCAACATGCAGTGTTTCCTTGATTGAATTAGCTCTCACACCAATATTTGCGTCTAGAGCCTTTGCATTGAGGGCTATCTGAAAACGGCTGTGGCGCTGAAGTTGCCTGAGAATGTGGAGTTGGTGGCATGTGAAACCCGCATGTGGAGCATTCGTTTGTGTGGGATGCTCTACCAGGTTCATCCCAAGATAATGCACTCAAAGGGCACTAAGCATAGAGTGTGAAAACTGAGTTTCCTTGAGAGCTGCTTGGAAGCCTGATGGTGTGTGAAGTTAGTGAGCCAAATGGAGTTGTTCTCCCACAAGAACATTTGGCTGATCCTTCTTCAATATACCCTTCACCAACATGCAGTGTTTCCTTGATTGAATTAGCTCTCACACCAATATTTGCCTCTAGAGCCTTTGCATTGAGGGCTATCTGAAAACGGCTGTGGCGCTGAAGTTGCCTGTGAATGTGGAGTTTGTGGCATGTGAAACCCGCATGTGGAGCATTCGTTTGTGTGGGATGCTCTACCAGGTTCATTCCTAGATAATGCACTCAAAGGGCACTAAGCATAGAGTGTGAAAACTGAGTTTCCTTGAGATCTGCTTGGAAGCCTGATGGTGTGTGAAGTTAGTGAGCCAAATGGAGTTGTTCTCCCACAAGAACCACTCGGCTGATCCTTCTTCAATATGCCCTTCACCAACATGCAGTGTTTCCTTGATTGAATTAGCTCTCACACCAATATTTGCGTCTAGAGCCTTTGCATTGAGGGCTATCTGAAAACGGCTGTGGCGCTGAAGTTGCCTGTGAATGTGGAGTTGGTGGCATGTGAAACCCGCATGTGGAGCATTCGTTTGTGTGGGATGCTCACCAAGCTTCATTTCAGTCCTAGGTACTGAAAGGGCAGTAAGCATAGAGTGTGAAAACTGAGTTTCCTTGAGAGCTGCTTGGAAGCCTGATGGTGTGTGAAGTTAGTGAGCCAAATGGAGTTGTTCTCCCACAAGAACCACTCGGCTGATCCTTCTTCAATATGCCCTTCACCAACATGCAGTGTTTCCTTGATTGAATTAGCTCTCACACCAATATTTGCGTCTAGAGCCTTTGCATTGAGGGCTATCTGAAAATGGCTGTGGCGCTGAAGTTGCCTTGAATGTGGAGTTGGTGGCATGTGAAACCCGCATGTGGAGCATTCGTTTGTGTGGGATGCTCACCAAGCTTCATTTCAGTCCTAGGTACTCAAAGGGCACTAAGCATAGAGTGTGAAAACTGAGTTTCCTTGAGAGCTGCTTGGAAGCCTGATGGTGTGTGAAGTTAGTGAGCCAAATGGAGTTGTTCTCCCACAAGAACCACTCGGCTGATCCTTCTTCAATATGCCCTTCACCAACATGCAGTGTTTCCTTGATTGAATTAGCTCTCACACCAATATTTGCGTCTAGAGCCTTTGCATTGAGGGCTATCTGAAAACGGCTGTGGCGCTGAAGTTGCCTGAGAATGTCTAGTTGGTGGCATGTGAAACCCGCATGTGGAGCATTCGTTTGTGTGGGATGCTCTACCAGGTTCATCCCTAGATAATGCACTCAAAGGGCAGTAAGCATAGAGTGTGAAAACTGAGTTTCCTTGAGAGCTGCTTGGAAGCCTGATGGTGTGTGAAGTTAGTGAGCCAAATGGAGTTGTTCTCCCACAAGAACCACTCGGCTGATCCTTCTTCAATATGCCCTTCACCAACATGCAGTGTTTCCTTGATTGAATTAGCTCTCACACCAATATTTGCGTCTAGAGCCTTTGCATTGAGGGCTATCTGAAAACGGCTGTGGGGCTGAAGTTGCCTTGAATGTGGAGTTGGTGGCATGTGAAACCCGCATGTGGAGCATTCGTTTGTGTGGGATGCTCACCAAGCTTCATTTCAGTCCTAGGTACTCAAAGGGCACTAAGCATAGAGTGTGAAAACTGAGTTTCCTTGAGAGCTGCGTGGAAGCCTGATGGTGTGTGAAGTTAGTGAGCCAAATGGAGTTGTTCTCCCACAAGAACCACTCGGCTGATCCTTCTTCAATATGCCCTTCACCAACATGCAGTGTTTCCTTGATTGAATTAGCTCTCACACCAATATTTCCGTCTAGAGCCTTTGCATTGAGGGCTATCTGAAAACGGCTGTGGCGCTGAAGTTGCCTTGCATGTGGAGTTGGTGGCATGTGAAACCCGCATGTGGAGCATTCGTTTGTGTGGGATGCTCACCAAGCTTCATTTCAGTCCTAGGTACTCAAAGGGCACCAAGCATAGAGTGTGAAAACTGAGTTTCCTTGAGAGCTGCTTGGAAGCCTGATGGTGTGTGAAGTTAGTGAGCCAAATGGAGTTGTTCTCCCACAAGAACCACTCGGCTGATCCTTCTTCAATATGCCCTTCACCAACATGCAGTGTTTCCTTGATTGAATTAGCTCTCACACCAATATTTGCGTCTAGAGCCTTTGCATTGAGGGCTATCTGAAAACGGCTGTGGCGCTGAAGTTGCCTGTGAATGTGGAGTTGGTGGCATGTGAAACCCGCATGTGGAGCATTCGTTTGTGTGGGATGCTCTACCAGGTTCATTCCTAGATAATGCACTCAAAGGGCACTAAGCCTAGAGTGTGAAAACTGAGTTTCCTTGAGAGCTGCTTGGAAGCCTGATGGTGTGTGAAGTTAGTGAGCCAAATGGAGTTGTTCTCCCACAAGAACCACTCGGCTGATCCTTCTTCAATATGCCCTTCACCAACATGCAGTGTTTCCTTGATTGAATTAGCTCTCACACCAATATTTGCGTCTAGAGCCTTTGCATTGAGGGCTATCTGAAAACGGCTGTGGCGCTGAAGTTGCCTGTGAATGTGGAGTTGGTGGCATGTGAAACCCGCATGTGGAGCATTCGTTTGTGTGGGATGCTCTACCAGGTTCATTCCTAGATAATGCACTCAAAGGGCACTAAGCATAGAGTGTGAAAACTGAGTTTCCTTGAGAGCTGCTTGGAAGCCTGATGGTGTGTGAAGTTAGTGAGCCAAATGGAGTTGTTCTCCCACAAGAACCACTCGGCTGATCCTTCTTCAATATGCCCTTCACCAACATGCAGTGTTTCCTTGATTGAATTAGCTCTCACACCAATATTTGCGTCTAGAGCCTTTGCATTGAGGGCTATCTGAAAACGGCTGTGGCGCTGAAGTTGCCTGAGAATGTGGAGTTGGTGGCATGTGAAACCCGCATGTGGAGCATTCGTTTGTGTGGGATGCTCTACCAGGTTCATTCCTAGATAATGCACTCAAAGGGCACTAAGCATAGAGTGTGAAAACTGAGTTTCCTTGAGAGCTGCTTGGAAGCCTGATGGTGTGTGAAGTTAGTGAGCCAAATGGAGTTGTTCTCCCACAAGAACCACTCGGCTGATCCTTCTTCAATATGCCCTTCACCAACATGCAGTGTTTCCTTGATTGAATTAGCTCTCACACCAATATTTGCGTCTAGAGCCTTTGCATTGAGGGCTATCTGAAAACGGCTGTGGCGCTGAAGTTGCCTGTGAATGTGGAGTTGGTGGCATGTGAAACCCGCATGTGGAGCATTCGTTTGTGTGGGATGCTCTACCAGGTTCATTCCTAGATAATGCACTCAAAGGGCACTAAGCATAGAGTGTGAAAACTGAGTTTCCTTGAGAGCTGCTTAGAAGCCTGATGGTGTGTGAAGTTAGTGAGCCAAATGGAGTTGTTCTCCCACAAGAACCACTCGGCTGATCCTTCTTCAATATGCCCTTCACCAACATGCAGTGTTTCCTTGATTGAATTAGCTCTCACACCAATATTTGCGTCTAGAGCCTTTGCATTGAGGGCTATCTGAAAACGGCTGTGGCGCTGAAGTTGCCTGAGAATGTGGAGTTGGTGGCATGTGAAACCCGCATGTGGAGCATTCGTTTGTGTGGGATGCTCTACCAGGTTCATCCCAAGATAATGCACTCAAAGGGCACTAAGCATAGAGTGTGAAAACTGAGTTTCCTTGAGAGCTGCTTGGAAGCCTGATGGTGTGTGAAGTTAGTGAGCCAAATGGAGTTGTTCTCCCACAAGAACCACTTGGCTGATCCTTCTTCAATATACCCTTCACCAACATGCAGTGTTTCCTTGATTGAATTAGCTCTCACACCAATATTTGCCTCTAGAGCCTTTGCATTGAGGGCTATCTGAAAACGGCTGTGGCGCTGAAGTTGCCTGTGAATGTGGAGTTTGTGGCATGTGAAAACCGCATGTGGAGCATTCGTTTGTGTGGGATGCTCTACCAGGTTCATTCCTAGATAATGCACTCAAAGGGCACTAAGCATAGAGTGTGAAAACTGAGTTTCCTTGAGAGCTGCTTGGAAGCCTGATGGTGTGTGAAGTTAGTGAGCCAAATGGAGTTGTTCTCCCACAAGAACCACTCGGCTGATCCTTCTTCAATATGCCCTTCACCAACATGCAGTGTTTCCTTGATTGAATTAGCTCTCACACCAATATTTGCGTCTAGAGCCTTTGCATTGAGGGCTATCTGAAAACGGCTGTGGCGCTGAAGTTGCCTGTGAATGTGGAGTTGGTGGCATGTGAAACCCGCATGTGGAGCATTCGTTTGTGTGGGATGCTCACCAAGCTTCATTTCAGTCCTAGGTACTCAAAGGGCACTAAGCATAGAGTGTGAAAACTGAGTTTCCTTGAGAGCTGCTTGGAAGCCTGATGTGTGAAGTTAGTGAGCCAAATGGAGTTGTTCTCCCACAAGAACCACTCGGCTGATCCTTCTTCAATATGCCCTTCACCAACATGCAGTGTTTCCTTGATTGAATTAGCTCTCACACCAATATTTGCGTCTAGAGCCTTTGCATTGAGGGCTATCTGAAAACGGCTGTGGCGCTGAAGTTGCCTGAGAATGTGGAGTTGGTGGCATGTGAAACCCGCATGTGGAGCATTCGTTTGTGTGGGATGCTCTACCAGGTTCATCCCTAGATAATGCACTCAAAGGGCACTAAGCCTAGAGTGTGAAAACTGAGTTTCCTTGAGAGCTGCTTGGAAGCCTGATGGTGTGTGAAGTTAGTGAGCCAAATGGAGTTGTTCTCCCACAAGAACCACTCGGCTGATCCTTCTTCAATATGCCCTTCACCAACATGCAGTGTTTCCTTGATTGAATTAGCTCTCACACCAATATTTGCGTCTAGAGCCTTTGCATTGAGGGCTATCTGAAAACGGCTGTGGCGCTGAAGTTGCCTGTCAATGTGGAGTTGGTGGCATGTGAAACCCGCATGTGGAGCATTCGTTTGTGTGGGATGCTCACCAAGCTTCATTTTAGTCCTAGGTACTCAAAGGGCACTAAGCATAGAGTGTGAAAACTGAGTTTCCTTGAGAGCTGCTTGGAAGCCTGATGGTGTGTGAAGTTAGTGAGCCAAATGGAGTTGTTCTCCCACAAGAACCACTCGGCTGATCCTTCTTCAATATGCCCTTCACCAACATGCAGTGTTTCCTTGATTGAATTAGCTCTCACACCAATATTTGCGTCTAGGGCCTTTGCATTAAGGGCTATTGAAAATGGCTGTGGCGCTGAAGTTGCCTGTGAATGTGGAGTTGGTGGCATGTGAAACCCGCATGTGGAGCATTCGTTTGTGTGGGATGCTCTACCAGGTTCATCCCTAGATAATGCACTCAAAGGGCACTAAGCATAGAGTGTGAAAACTGAGTTTCCTTGAGAGCTGCTTGGAAGCCTGATGGTGTGTGAAGTTAGTGAGCCAAATGGAGTTGTTCTCCCACAAGAACCACTTGGCTGATCCTTCTTCAATATGCCCTTCACCAACATGCAGTGTTTCCTTGATTGAATTAGCTCTCACACCAATATTTGCGTCTAGAGCCTTTGCATTGAGGGCTATCTGAAAACGGCTGTGGCGCTGAAGTTGCCTGTCAATGTGGAGTTGGTGGCATGTGAAACCCGCATGTGGAGCATTCGTTTGTGTGGGATGCTCTACCAGGTTCATCCCTAGATAATGCACTCAAAGGGCACTAAGCATAGAGTGTGAAAACTGAGTTTCCTTGAGAGCTGCTTGGAAGCCTGATGGTGTGTGAAGTTAGTGAGCCAAATGGAGTTGTTCTCCCACAAGAACCACTCGGCTGATCCTTCTTCAATATGCCCTTCACCAACATGCAGTGTTTCCTTGATTGAATTAGCTCTCACATCAATATTTGCGTCTAGAGCCTTTGCATTGAGGGCTATCTGAAAACGGCTGTGGCGCTGAAGTTGCCTGTCAATGTGGAGTTGGTGGCATGTGAAACCCGCATGTGGAGCATTCGTTTGTGTGGGATGCTCACCAAGCTTCATTTTAGTCCTAGGTACTCAAAGGGCACTAAGCATAGAGTGTGAAAACTGAGTTTCCTTGAGAGCTGCTTGGAAGCCTGATGGTGTGTGAAGTTAGTGAGCCAAATGGAGTTGTTCTCCCACAAGAACCACTCGGCTGATCCTTCTTCAATATGCCCTTCACCAACATGCAGTGTTTCCTTGATTGAATTAGCTCTCACACCAATATTTGCGTCTAGGGCCTTTGCATTAAGGGCTATTGAAAATGGCTGTGGCGCTGAAGTTGCCTGTGAATGTGGAGTTGGTGGCATGTGAAACCCGCATGTGGAGCATTCGTTTGTGTGGGATGCTCTACCAGGTTCATCCCTAGATAATGCACTCAAAGGGCACTAAGCATAGAGTGTGAAAACTGAGTTTCCTTGAGAGCTGCTTGGAAGCCTGATGGTGTGTGAAGTTAGTGAGCCAAATGGAGTTGTTCTCCCACAAGAACCACTCGGCTGATCCTTCTTCAATATGCCCTTCACCAACATGCAGTGTTTCCTTGATTGAATTAGCTCTCACACCAATATTTGCGTCTAGAGCCTTTGCATTGAGGGCTATCTGAAAACGGCTGTGGCGCTGAAGTTGCCTGTCAATGTGGAGTTGGTGGCATGTGAAACCCGCATGTGGAGCATTCGTTTGTGTGGGATGCTCACCAAGCTTCATTTTAGTCCTAGGTACTCAAAGGGCACTAAGCATAGAGTGTGAAAACTGAGTTTCCTTGAGAGCTGCTTGGAAGCCTGATGGTGTGTGAAGTTAGTGAGCCAAATGGAGTTGTTCTCCCACAAGAACCACTCGGCTGATCCTTCTTCAATATGCCCTTCACCAACATGCAGTGTTTCCTTGATTGAATTAGCTCTCACACCAATATTTGCGTCTAGGGCCTTTGCATTAAGGGCTATTGAAAATGGCTGTGGCGCTGAAGTTGCCTGTGAATGTGGAGTTGGTGGCATGTGAAACCCGCATGTGGAGCATTCGTTTGTGTGGGATGCTCTACCAGGTTCATCCCTAGATAATGCACTCAAAGGGCACTAAGCATAGAGTGTGAAAACTGAGTTTCCTTGAGAGCTGCTTGGAAGCCTGATGGTGTGTGAAGTTAGTGAGCCAAATGGAGTTGTTCTCCCACAAGAACCACTTGGCTGATCCTTCTTCAATATGCCCTTCACCAACATGCAGTGTTTCCTTGATTGAATTAGCTCTCACACCAATATTTGCGTCTAGAGCCTTTGCATTGAGGGCTATCTGAAAACGGCTGTGGCGCTGAAGTTGCCTGTCAATGTGGAGTTGGTGGCATGTGAAACCCGCATGTGGAGCATTCGTTTGTGTGGGATGCTCTACCAGGTTCATCCCTAGATAATGCACTCAAAGGGCACTAAGCATAGAGTGTGAAAACTGAGTTTCCTTGAGAGCTGCTTGGAAGCCTGATGGTGTGTGAAGTTAGTGAGCCAAATGGAGTTGTTCTCCCACAAGAACCACTCGGCTGATCCTTCTTCAATATGCCCTTCACCAACATGCAGTGTTTCCTTGATTGAATTAGCTCTCACACCAATATTTGCGTCTAGAGCCTTTGCATTGAGGGCTATCTGAAAACGGCTGTGGCGCTGAAGTTGCCTGTCAATGTGGAGTTGGTGGCATGTGAAACCCGCATGTGGAGCATTCGTTTGTGTGGGATGCTCACCAAGCTTCATTTTAGTCCTAGGTACTCAAAGGGCACTAAGCATAGAGTGTGAAAACTGAGTTTCCTTGAGAGCTGCTTGGAAGCCTGATGGTGTGTGAAGTTAGTGAGCCAAATGGAGTTGTTCTCCCACAAGAACCACTCGGCTGATCCTTCTTCAATATGCCCTTCACCAACATGCAGTGTTTCCTTGATTGAATTAGCTCTCACACCAATATTTGCGTCTAGGGCCTTTGCATTAAGGGCTATTGAAAATGGCTGTGGCGCTGAAGTTGCCTGTGAATGTGGAGTTGGTGGCATGTGAAACCCGCATGTGGAGCATTCGTTTGTGTGGGATGCTCTACCAGGTTCATCCCTAGATAATGCACTCAAAGGGCACTAAGCATAGAGTGTGAAAACTGAGTTTCCTTGAGAGCTGCTTGGAAGCCTGATGGTGTGTGAAGTTAGTGAGCCAAATGGAGTTGTTCTCCCACAAGAACCACTTGGCTGATCCTTCTTCAATATACCCTTCACCAACATGCAGTGTTTCCTTGATTGAATTAGCTCTCACACCAATATTTGCCTCTAGAGCCTTTGCATTGAGGGCTATCTGAAAACGGCTGTGGCGCTGAAGTTGCCTGTGAATGTGGAGTTTGTGGCATGTGAAAACCGCATGTGGAGCATTCGTTTGTGTGGGATGCTCTACCAGGTTCATTCCTAGATAATGCACTCAAAGGGCACTAAGCATAGAGTGTGAAAACTGAGTTTCCTTGAGAGCTGCTTGGAAGCCTGATGGTGTGTGAAGTTAGTGAGCCAAATGGAGTTGTTCTCCCACAAGAACCACTCGGCTGATCCTTCTTCAATATGCCCTTCACCAACATGCAGTGTTTCCTTGATTGAATTAGCTCTCACACCAATATTTGCGTCTAGAGCCTTTGCATTGAGGGCTATCTGAAAACGGCTGTGGCGCTGAAGTTGCCTGTGAATGTGGAGTTGGTGGCATGTGAAACCCGCATGTGGAGCATTCGTTTGTGTGGGATGCTCACCAAGCTTCATTTCAGTCCTAGGTACTCAAAGGGCACTAAGCATAGAGTGTGAAAACTGAGTTTCCTTGAGAGCTGCTTGGAAGCCTGATGTGTGAAGTTAGTGAGCCAAATGGAGTTGTTCTCCCACAAGAACCACTCGGCTGATCCTTCTTCAATATGCCCTTCACCAACATGCAGTGTTTCCTTGATTGAATTAGCTCTCACACCAATATTTGCGTCTAGAGCCTTTGCATTGAGGGCTATCTGAAAACGGCTGTGGCGCTGAAGTTGCCTGAGAATGTGGAGTTGGTGGCATGTGAAACCCGCATGTGGAGCATTCGTTTGTGTGGGATGCTCTACCAGGTTCATCCCTAGATAATGCACTCAAAGGGCACTAAGCATAGAGTGTGAAAACTGAGTTTCCTTGAGAGCTGCTTGGAAGCCTGATGGTGTGTGAAGTTAGTGAGCCAAATGGAGTTGTTCTCCCACAAGAACCACTCGGCTGATCCTTCTTCAATATGCCCTTCACCAACATGCAGTGTTTCCTTGATTGAATTAGCTCTCACACCAATATTTGCGTCTAGAGCCTTTGCATTGAGGGCTATCTGAAAACGGCTGTGGCGCTGAAGTTGCCTGTCAATGTGGAGTTGGTGGCATGTGAAACCCGCATGTGGAGCATTCGTTTGTGTGGGATGCTCACCAAGCTTCATTTTAGTCCTAGGTACTCAAAGGGCACTAAGCATAGAGTGTGAAAACTGAGTTTCCTTGAGAGCTGCTTGGAAGCCTGATGGTGTGTGAAGTTAGTGAGCCAAATGGAGTTGTTCTCCCACAAGAACCACTCGGCTGATCCTTCTTCAATATGCCCTTCACCAACATGCAGTGTTTCCTTGATTGAATTAGCTCTCACACCAATATTTGCGTCTAGGGCCTTTGCATTAAGGGCTATTGAAAATGGCTGTGGCGCTGAAGTTGCCTGTGAATGTGGAGTTGGTGGCATGTGAAACCCGCATGTGGAGCATTCGTTTGTGTGGGATGCTCTACCAGGTTCATCCCTAGATAATGCACTCAAAGGGCACTAAGCATAGAGTGTGAAAACTGAGTTTCCTTGAGAGCTGCTTGGAAGCCTGATGGTGTGTGAAGTTAGTGAGCCAAATGGAGTTGTTCTCCCACAAGAACCACTTGGCTGATCCTTCTTCAATATGCCCTTCACCAACATGCAGTGTTTCCTTGATTGAATTAGCTCTCACACCAATATTTGCGTCTAGAGCCTTTGCATTGAGGGCTATCTGAAAACGGCTGTGGCGCTGAAGTTGCCTGTCAATGTGGAGTTGGTGGCATGTGAAACCCGCATGTGGAGCATTCGTTTGTGTGGGATGCTCTACCAGGTTCATCCCTAGATAATGCACTCAAAGGGCACTAAGCATAGAGTGTGAAAACTGAGTTTCCTTGAGAGCTGCTTGGAAGCCTGATGGTGTGTGAAGTTAGTGAGCCAAATGGAGTTGTTCTCCCACAAGAACCACTCGGCTGATCCTTCTTCAATATGCCCTTCACCAACATGCAGTGTTTCCTTGATTGAATTAGCTCTCACACCAATATTTGCGTCTAGAGCCTTTGCATTGAGGGCTATCTGAAAACGGCTGTGGCGCTGAAGTTGCCTTGAATGTGGAGTTGGTGGCATGTGAAACCCGCATGTGGAGCATTCGTTTGTGTGGGATGCTCACCAAGCTTCATTTCAGTCCTAGGTACTCAAAGGGCACTAAGCATAGAGTGTGAAAACTGAGTTTCCTTGAGAGCTGCGTTGAAGCCTGATGGTGTGTGAAGTTAGTGAGCCAAATGGAGTTGTTCTCCCACAAGAACCACTCGGCTGATCCTTCTTCAATATGCCCTTCACCAACATGCAGTGTTTCCTTGATTGAATTAGCTCTCACACCAATATTTGCGTCTAGAGCCTTTGCATTGAGGGCTATCTGAAAACGGCTGTGGCGCTGAAGTTGCCTGAGAATGTCTAGTTGGTGGCATGTGAAACCCGCAGGTGGAGCATTCGTTTGTGTGGGATGCTCTACCAGGTTCATCCCTAGATAATGCACTCAAAGGTCAGTAAGCATAGAGTGTGAAAACTGAGTTTCCTTGAGAGCTGCTTGGAAGCCTGATGGTGTGTGAAGTTAGTGAGCCAAATGGAGTCGTTCTCCCACAAGAACCACTCGGCTGATCCTTCTTCAATATGCCCTTCACCAACATGCAGTGTTTCCTTGATTGAATTAGCTCTCACACCAATATTTGCGTCTAGAGCCTTTGCATTGAGGGCTATCTGAAAACGGCTGTGGCGCTGAAGTTGCCTTGAATGTGGAGTTGGTGGCATGTGAAACCCGCATGTGGAGCATTCGTTTGTGTGGGATGCTCACCAAGCTTCATTTCAGTACTAGGTACTCAAAGGGCACTAAGCATAGAGTGTGAAAACTGAGTTTCCTTGAGAGCTGCTTGGAAGCCTGATGGTGTGTGAAGTTAGTGAGCCAAATGGAGTTGTTCTCCCACAAGAACCACTCGGCTGATCCTTCTTCAATATGCCCTTCACCAACATGCAGTGTTTCCTTGATTGAATTAGCTCTCACACCAATATTTGCGTCTAGAGCCTTTGCATTGAGGGCTATCTGAAAACGGCTGTGGCGCTGAAGTTGCCTGAGAATGTCTAGTTGGTGGCATGTGAAACCTGCATGTGGAGCATTCGTTTGTGTGGGATGCTCTACCAGGTTCATCCCTAGATAATGCACTCAAAGGGCACTAAGCATAGAGTGTGAAAACTGAGTTTCCTTGAGAGCTGCTTGGAAGCCTGATGGTGTGTGAAGTTAGTGAGCCAAATGGAGTTGTTCTCCCACAAGAACCACTCGGCTGATCCTTCTTCAATATGCCCTTCACCAACATGCAGTGTTTCCTTGATTGAATTAGCTCTCACACCAATATTTGCGTCTAGAGCCTTTGCATTGAGGGCTATCTGAAAACGGCTGTGGCGCTGAAGTTGCCTTGAATGTGGAGTTGGTGGCATGTGAAACCCGCATGTGGAGCATTCGTTTGTGTGGGATGCTCACCAAGCTTCATTTCAGTCCTAGGTACTCAAAGGGCACTAAGCATAGAGTGTGAAAACTGAGTTTCCTTGAGAGCTGCTTGGAAGCCTGATGGTGTGTGAAGTTAGTGAGCCAAATGGAGTTGTTCTCCCACAAGAACCACTCGGCTGATCCTTCTTCAATATGCCCTTCACCAACATGCAGTGTTTCCTTGATTGAATTAGCTCTCACACCAATATTTGCGTCTAGAGCCTTTGCATTGAGGGCTATCTGAAAACGGCTGTGGCGCTGAAGTTGCCTGTGAATGTGGAGTTGGTGGCATGTGAAACCCGCATGTGGAGCATTCGTTTGTGTGGGATGCTCTACCAGGTTCATTCCTAGATAATGCACTCAAAGGGCACTAAGCATAGAGTGTGAAAACTGAGTTTCCTTGAGAGCTGCTTGGAAGCCTGATGGTGTGTGAAGTTAGTGAGCCAAATGGAGTTGTTCTCCCACAAGAACCACTCGGCTGATCCTTCTTCAATATGCCCTTCACCAACATGCAGTGTTTCCTTGATTGAATTAGCTCTCACACCAATATTTGCGTCTAGAGCCTTTGCATTGAGGGCTATCTGAAAATGGCTGTGGCGCTGAAGTTGCCTGAGAATGTGGAGTTGGTGGCATGTGAAACCCGCATGTGGAGCATTCGTTTGTGTGGGATGCTCTACCAGGTTCATCCCTAGATAATGCACTCAAAAGGCACTAAGCATAGAGTGTGAAAACTGAGTTTCCTTGAGAGCTGCTTGGAAGCCTGATGGTGTGTGAAGTTAGTGAGCCAAATGGAGTTGTTCTCCCACAAGAACCACTCGGCTGATCCTTCTTCAATATGCCCTTCACCAACATGCAGTGTTTCCTTGATTGAATTAGCTTTCACACCAATATTTGCGTCTAGAGCCTTTGCATTGAGGGCTATCTGAAAACGGCTGTGGCGCTGAAGTTGCCTGAGAATGTGGAGTTGGTGGCATGTGAAACCCGCATGTGGAGCATTCGTTTGTGTGGGATGCTCTACCAGGTTCATCCCTAGATAATGCACTCAAAGGGCACTAAGCCTAGCGTGTGAAAACTGAGTTTCCTTGAGAGCTGCTTGGAAGCCTGATGGTGTGTGAAGTTAGTGAGCCAAATGGAGTTGTTCTCCCACAAGAACCACTCGGCTGATCCTTCTTCAATATGCCCTTCACCAACATGCAGTGTTTCCTTGATTGAATTAGCTCTCACACCAATATTTGCGTCTAGAGCCTTTGCATTGAGGGCTATCTGAAAACGGCTGTGGCGCTGAAGTTGCCTTGAATGTGGAGTTGGTGGCATGTGAAACCCGCATGTGGAGCATTCGTTTGTGTGGGATGCTCTACCAGGTTCATTCCTAGATAATGCACTCAAAGGGCACTAAGCATAGAGTGTGAAAACTGAGTTTCCTTGAGAGTTGCTTGGAAGCCTGATGGTGTGTGAAGTTAGTGAGCTAAATGGAGTTGTTCTCCCACAAGAACCACTCGGCTGATCCTTCTTCAATATGCCCTTCACCAACATGCAGTGTTTCCTTGATTGAATTAGCTCTCACACCAATATTTGCGTCTAGAGCCTTTGCATTGAGGGCTATCTGAAAACGGCTGTGGCGCTGAAGTTGCCTGAGAATGTGGAGTTGGTGGCATGTGAAACCCGCATGTGGAGCATTCGTTTGTGTGGGATGCTCTACCAGGTTCATTCCTAGATAATGCACTCAAAGGGCACTAAGCATAGAGTGTGAAAACTGAGTTTCCTTGAGAGCTGCTTGGAAACCTGATGGTGTGTGAAGTTAGTGAGCCAAATGGAGTTGTTCTCCCACAAGAACCACTCGGCTGATCCTTCTTCAATATGCCCTTCACCAACATGCAGTGTTTCCTTGATTGAATTAGCTCTCACACCAATATTTGCGTCTAGAGCCTTTGCATTGAGGGCTATCTGAAAACAGCTGTGGCGCTGAAGTTGCCTGAGAATGTGGAGTTGGTGGCATGTGAAACCCGCATGTGGAGCATTCGTTTGTGTGGGATGCTCTACCAGGTTCATCCCTAGATAATGCACTCAAAGGGCACTAAGCCTAGAGTGTGAAAACTGAGTTTCCTTGAGAGCTGCTTGGAAGCCTGATGGTGTGTGAAGTTAGTGAGCCAAATGGAGTTGTTTTCCCACAAGAACCACTCGGCTGATCCTTCTTCAATATGCCCTTCACCAACATGCAGTGTTTCCTTGATTGAATTAGCTCTCACACCAATATTTGCGTCTAGAGCCTTTGCATTGAGGGCTATCTGAAAACGGCTGTGGCGCTGAAGTTGCCTGAGAATGTGGAGTTGGTGGCATGTGAAACCCGCATGTGGAGCATTCGTTTGTGTGGGATGCTCTACCAGGTTCATTCCTAGATAATGCACTCAAAGGTCACTAAGCATAGAGTGTGAAAACTGAGTTTCCTTGAGAGCTGCTTGGAAGCCTGATGGTGTGTGAAGTTAGTGAGCCAAATGGAGTTGTTCTCCCACAAGAACCACTCGGCTGATCCTTCTTCAATATGCCCTTCACCAACATGCAGTGTTTCCTTGATTGAATTAGCTCTCACACCAATATTTGCGTCTAGAGCCTTTGCATTGAGGGCTATCTGAAAACGGCTGTGGCGCTGAAGTTGCCTGTGAATGTGGAGTTGGTGGCATGTGAAACCCGCATGTGGAGCATTCGTTTGTGTGGGATGCTCTACCAGGTTCATTCCTAGATAATGTACTCAAAGGGCACTAAGCATAGAGTGTGAAAACTGAGTTTCCTTGAGAGCTGCTTGGAAGCCTGATGGTGTGTGAAGTTAGTGAGCCAAATGGAGTTGTTCTCCCACAAGAACCACTCGGCTGATCCTTCTTCAATATGCCCTTCACCAACATGCAGTGTTTCCTTGATTGAATTAGCTCTCACACCAATATTTGCGTCTAGAACCTTTGCATTGAGGGCTATCTGAAAACGGCTGTGGCGCTGAAGTTGCCTGTGAATGTGGAGTTGGTGGCATGTGAAACCCGCATGTGGAGCATTCGTTTGTGTGGGATGCTCTACCAGGTTCATTCCTAGATAATGCACTCAAAGGGCACTAAGCATAGAGTGTGAAAACTGAGTTTCCTTGAGAGCTGCTTGGAAGCCTGATGGTGTGTGAAGTTAGTGAGCCAAATGGAGTTGTTCTCCCACAAGAACCACTCGGCTGATCCTTCTTCAATATGCCCTTCACCAACATGCAGTGTTTCCTTGATTGAATTAGCTTTCACACCAATATT
>NW_026701047.1:0-24871 GCF_030435755.1 Ochotona princeps
TGCCCCTGTGTGCTGTGCCCCTGTGGGACATGTTGAGGAAGCTGCTGGTGTCCAGGCTTGTCCTGGCCCAGCCACATCTAGCTGTGATGGTGGTCCTGGTGGAAGTGAGCCAGCAGATGCAAGAAAGATTCTGACTCACCCTGTCTGTTCCTTTGTGCTTCAAACAAAACAGTACAGATCCAGACAGGCATGCAGGAGGGAAGGAAGTGAAAGAAAGCTGCTGTCCTGGGAGGTAGGGAGGGTGCTGTGGCTCTAGACTGCTTTTGTCTGCCAATGCAGACCCCAAGGGTATTCGTAAGGCTTCTGTCCTGGGACTTCTGTGCAACCGCTCCAAAGAGTGTCCTTGAGAGTGAATTTCTCTTAGGCTGGGGTTGTTTCCCTTGTTTGTGCAGGAGAGCCTGGAGGAGCGTCCTGCAGTGAGTCCTGCTGTCCATGAGAGGACGCATAAGCTGCCCTTTCTACCCCTGGTTGGCTGAGGCATTTTGAGCACTAGAAGGTCCTGCCCCAGCCATCCTAGTGTCAGGTGGGAATCCTGGACAGAATTCCTTTATATGTGTCCCTTGACGATTGGGCTCCAAGGCCAAACAGCCCGCATATGAAGGATCAGGAGGGGGTGGAGGACGCTTGTGGCCTTGCATCAGACCAGGTCTCTGTGCTAGGAAGTGGCTGTCTGTCTTCACCAGCAAGGTACAACCTAGGGCACAAGGAGAACTAGAAGCTGGAGTTCCACGTCACGGTCCTCAGAGGCCCTGAGGGATGTGGAGTCCCTGTCAGTAAGCCCACGAGCCCTATTGGAGCTGGAATCCCATGTGAGTGTGCACACGGACCCTCTGGGAGCTGGAATCCCACATCAGTGTGCCCATGGGCCCCGTGAGACCTTGGGTCCATGTCTGTGTACCCACGAGCCCTCTTGGACCTTGATCCTAATTCAGCATTCCCCAAACCCTGTGGAATGTAGGGTCCCACGTCAGCGTGTCCATGGACCCTCTGAGACTGGAATTACACACCAGCTGACTAGCACTGATGGTTCGCAGATGAGGTACCCAGAAAACTTTCCGGAATCCGGAAGCAGAGGAACCTCCTCCCTGCTGGGGTTCAGCAGCAGAGGACCATCCTGCCTGTTGGGGACCGGCAGCAGACGACACTCCACCCTGCTTGGGTGCGGCAGCAGAGGACCCTAATCCCTGTAAGGTCCAGCAACAGAGGACCCTCATCCCTGCTGCCGGACAGCAGCAGAGAGTAAGCATCAGAGGTCCTTCCTCTCTGCTGTGGTCCAGCACCAAAGGACCAACCTCTGCTGAACCGCAGCAGAGAGGAAGCCGCAGAGGACCCTCCTCTCTGCTGCTGGGGTCCAGCAGCCACAGAGGACCCTCCTCTGCAGCTGGTGTCCGGAACCACAGGACCTACTCTGCTTCTGGGGTCCGGTAGAAGAAGACCCTCCTTGCTGCTGGGTTCTGGCACCAGAGGACCCTCCTCTGCTGGTGGGGTCCATCCTCAGAGGACCATCCTATGCTGCTTCGGTGCAGACAGAAGACCCTCCTCTGCTGTTGGAGTCCGGCAGCAATGGAGCCTCCTCAGCTGCTTTGGTCCATCAGCAGAGGACCCTTTTTTCTGCTGGGGTCTAGCACGACAGGACACTCGTCTCTGCTAGTTTCCAGCAGAGAGAAAGCAATAGAGGACAATGCCTCTGCAGGAGTCTGGCAGCAGAGGACCCTCCTCTCCTTCTGGATTTCAGCAGCAGAGGACTTCGTCTGCTGATGGACCCCAGCAGAGAGGAAGCAGCAGAGGACCCTCCTCTCCTACTGGACACCAAAGAGAGGAAGCAGCAGAGGAACCTCCTGTTCTGCTGGGGTCTGGCAGCAGAGGACCCTCCTCTCTGCTGGGGTCTGGAAGCAGAAGACCCTCCAACCTGTTGTTGTTTGGCAGCAGAGGAACTTCCACAGTGCTGGGGTGGAGCAGAGAGGAAGTAGCATAGATACCTCCTCCATGCTGTGGTCCAGCCGCAGAGGACCCTCCTCTGCAGCTGGACCTCAGCAGAGAGGAAGATGCAGAGGATCCACGTCTCCTGCTGGACCCCAAAGAGAGGATGAAGCAGAGATCCCTGCTCTCTGCTGGGGTCTGGCAGCAGAGGACTCCTCCCTGCTGGGGTCAGGCAGCAGAGGACCCTCTTCCCTGCTGGGATCCGACAGCAGAGGACCCTCTTCTCAACTGGGTTCCAGCAACAGAGGACCCTCCTCCATGCTGGGGTCTGGAAGCAGAGGACACTCCTCCCCTGCTGGGGTCTGGCAAAAGTGGAACCCCCTCAGATGCTGGGTTCTGGTAGCAAAGAATCCTCCTCTCTGCTTGGTTCCTGCAACAGAGGACCCTCCTCCATGCTGGGGTCTGGAAGCAGAGGACACTCCTCTGCTCCTGGGATCTGGCACCAGAGGATCCTCCTCTGCTGCTGAGGGGGGCAGCAGAGGATTTTCCTCCCTGCTGGGGTATGGCAGGGGGGGAACCTCCTGCCTTCCGGGGTCCAACAGCAGATGACCCTCCTCTTCTGCGGGACCCCTGCAATGAGGTTCTCCCCTGCTACTAGACCACAGCAGAGAAGAAGTTGTAGAGGACCCTCACCTCATGCTGCACCCCAGGGAGAGGACGCAGGAGAATACACTCCTCTTCTGCTGTGGTCCGGCACCAGTGGACTCTCCTCTCTGCTGTACCCCAGCAGAGAGGAAGCTGCAGAGGACACTCCTCTCCGGGTGGGCATCAAACAGAGGAAGCAGTAGAGGACACTCCTGTTCTGCTGGGGTCTGGCAGCAGAGGTCCCTCCTCAGTGTTAGCGTCAGGGAGCATAGGAGCCTCCTTTCCTACTAGGGTCAAGCACCAGAGGACACTCTTCCGTGATGTACTTGGGTCTAGCAGCAGGGTCCCTCCTGTCTGCTGGAGTCCGGCAACAAATGACCCTATTCTCTGCTGGGATACAGCAGCAGAGGACCCTACTCTCTGCTGATGTTCGGAAGCAGAGCACCATCTTCTTTGCTGAGGTCTGGGAGCAAAGGACCCTCCTCTCTGCTGGGGTCCGGCAGTGGTGGACCCTCCACTCTTCTGTGGTCCTGCACCAGAGGATCCTCTTCAGCTCCTGGGGTTCCACACCAGAGGACCCACCTCCCTGCTGCTGGGTTCCGGGCCCATAGGACACTCCTCTACTGCTGGGGTCTGGCACCAGAGGACCTTCCTCTCGGCTGGGATCCGGTACCAGAGGACCCCCCTCATCTGCTGGCATCCGATACTGTAGGAACCCCCTCTGCTGCTGGGGTCCAGCAGCATAGGACCTCCCTCTGCTGCTGGCGTCCGTCAGCAGAACACTAGCTTCTGCTGCTGGTATCCAATAGCAGTGGATCCCCTTCTGATGCTGTGGTCTGGCAGCAGAGGATGCTGCTCTGCTGCTGGGGTCCCACAGTAGAGGACTCTTTTCTGCTGCTGCAACCTTGCAGCAGAGGCCTTCCTTTGCTGCTCGACCACAGCAGAGAGGAAGTTGCAGGGAGCCCTTGTCCCATACTGGACCCTAAAGAAAGGACGTAGCAGAGGACCTAATCTTGTGATGGCGTTTGGCAGCAGAGGACCCTTCTCTCTGCTGGGGTCTGGTACCAGAGGACACTCCTCAGCTGTTGGGATCCAGCAGGAGAGGACTCCCCTTCTTTGCTGGGTTCTGAAACCATAGGATCCCCCTATGCTTCTGCTGTCTGGCAGCAGAGTACCCCCCTCTATTGCTGGGTTCCAGCACCAGAGGATCCCCCTCTGCTGCTATTGTCTGGCAGCAGAGGACACCCACTCTGCTGCTAGGATCCGGAACCAGAGTACCCCTCTCTGCTGCTGTGGTCTGGCAGCAGAGGACCTCTCTCCCTTCTGAGGTCCTGCACCAGAAGACCCTAGTAGGTTGCTCGGGTCGGGCACCAGAGGACCCAACTCTGCTGCTGGGGTCCGGCCACAAAGGTCCTTCCTCCTTGCTATGGTATGGCAGCAGAGGACCCTCCTCCCTGCTCGGATACCGCAGAACAGGACCATCCTCTGCTGCTGGGGTCCGACACCAGAGGACACCCCTCTCTGCTGAGGTCCGAAACCAGAGTACCCTAGTCTTTGCTGGGGTCGAGCAGCAGGGACCCTCCTTACTCCTGGGGTCCAGCAGTAGAGGATGCTGCTCTGCTGCTGGGTTCATACAGCAGAGGACCCCCCTGCCATCTGGGGTCTGACAGCCGATGACCCTCGTTTGCTTCTATTCTGGCATCAGAGGAACCTCCTCCCCTGCTGGGGTCCGGCATCAAAAGACTCCTCTCTGCTGGGGTCTGGCAGCAGAGGCCCCTCCTCCCGGCTGGGGTCAGGCAGCAGAGGACCATCCTCTCTGCTGGGGACTAGTACGAAATACCCTCCTCTCTGCTGTGGTCCTGCAGCAGAGGACCCTCCACTGCTGTTGTGTCCGACAGCACAGCACCCTCCTCTGCTTAGGAACTCCAGCAGAAAGGAAGCAGCAAAGGACCCTACTCTCTGCTTTGGTCCAGCAGCAAAGGACCCTCCTCTCTGCTGTGGCACAGCAGAGAGAAAGCAGAAGAGGAGCCTTTACTCAGCTGGGGTCCCGCAGCAGAGGACCTTCCTCTTCTGCTGTGTTCCAGCAGGAGAGAATCCTCCTCTACTGCTGGACCCCTGCCTCCGAGGATCATCCTCTGCTGCTGGACCACAGCAGAGAGTAAGTTACAGAGGACACTCATCTCCTGCTGGACCCCTAAGAGAGGACAAAGAGGAGGACCCTCCTCTCTGCTGGGTTCCGGCAGTAGAGGAAACTCCTCTGCTGTGGTCTGGCAGCATAGGACCTTCCTCTGCTAAGGGGTGCGGCAGCAGAGACCACCCCCCTTCTGCTGGGGTCTGGCACCAGAAGACCCTCCTAAGCAGCTGGGGTCTGGTACAGAGGTCCTCCTCTGTTGAACCCCAGCAAGGAGGAAGCAGCAGAGGACACTCCTCTCTGTTGGGGTCCGGCACCAGAGGACCCCCGTCTGCTCCTGGGGTTTGGCAGCAGAGGACCCTGCACCCCTGCAGCAGAGGACCCTTCTCCCTGCAGCAGAGGACCCTTCTCCCTGCTGGACCCCAAAGAGAGGACGCAGCAGAGGACATTCCTCTTCTACTGGTGTCCAGAAGCAGAATACCAACCTCTTCTGCTGGCTCCAGCAGCAGAGGACCCTCCTGTCTGCAGTGGTCCAGCACCAGAGGACTATCCTCTGTGCTGTTGTTTGGCAGCAGAGAACCTCCCCCCTCTGCTGGGGTCAGACAGCAGAGGACCCTCCTCTCTCCTGGGGTCCAGTACCTGAGGACCCGCCTATTTATTGGATCTCAGCAGAGAGGAAGCAGCAGAGGACCCTCCTCTTCTACTGAGGTCCGGCAGCAGAGGATCACCTTCTTCTGCAAAGTTCCGGCAGCACAGGACGATCCTCTTTGCTGGGGTCCGGAAGCCTAGGACCCTCCTTTCTGCTGTGGTCCGGCAGCAGAGGAACGTCCCCTGCTGGTGGGGTCCAGTACCAGAGGACTGCCTTCTGCTTCTGGGGTCCAGCAGCAGAGAACCCTCCTCTGCTGCTGAACCCCAGCGGAGAGGTAGCAGCAAAGGACCCTCCTCTGATGGACTCCGTCCTCTGCTGCTGGACTACAGCAGAGGGGAAGTTGCAGAGGGCCCTCGTTGCCTACTGGACCCCAAAGAGAGGACACTGCAGAGGACCCTACTCTTCTACTGGGGTGCTGGACCACAGCACAGAGGAAGTTGAAGAGGACGCTCGTCCCCGACTGGGCCCCAAAGAACAGACCCTGTTCTAATGGCGTTCGGCAGCAGAAGACCCTCCTCTGCTGCTAGCATCCGGCAACAGAAGACCCCCCTTTGTTGCTGGGGTCCAGCACCAGAGGACTCCCCTATGCTCCTGGTGTCCTACAGCAGAGAAACCTCCTTCTGCTGGGTTCCTGCAGCAGAGGACCCCTCTCTGCTGCTGGAGCCCGGAAGCAGAGGTCCTCCCTCTGCTGCTGTTTCTGGCACCAGAGGACCCCTCACTGCTTCTGGGTTCCGGCACCAGAGGAACCCCCCTGCTGGGGACTGGCACCAGAGGAACCACTTGTGCTGCTGTGGTCCGGTACCCGAAGACTCTCCTCTCCTGCTGGGGTCGAGCAGCAGAGGACCCTCCACTCTGCTGGGGTCCAGCACCAGAGGACCGCCTTCTGCTGCTGGGGTGCGGCCCCAGAGAACCCCCTCTGCTCTTGGGGTCCGACACCAAAGGACCCGCCTCTGCTACTGGGTCTGGCAGCAGAGGACCCCCCTCTTGTGCTGGTGTCCCAGAGTGGAGGTCCTCCCTCTGCTGCTGTGGTCGGGCACTAGAGGACCCCCCTGAGCTGTTGGGATCTGGCACCAGATGACCCCCCTCAGCTGTTGGTGTCTGGCACCAGAGGACCTTCCTTCTGCTGTGTTCTGGTAGCAGAGGACCCTCCTCCCTGCAGGGATATGGCAGCAGAGGACCCTCATCTGCTGCTCGGGTGTGGTACCAGATGACCCTCCCCTGCTGCTGGGGTCCGGCAGCAGAGGACCATCGTCCCTGCTGAAGTCCGGAATGAGAGAACCCTCCTCCCTGCTGTGGTCCGGCTGCAGAAGACCCTCGTGTGTTGGTGGGGTCCGGCACCAGAGGACCCCCTCTCTTGCTGGTGTCTGGCACCACATGACCCTCTTCTGCTGCTGCGATCTGGCAGCAGAGGACCCTCCTTCTGCAGTGTTCCGGCAGCAGAGGACCCTCCACTCTGCTGGGTTCCAGCACCAGAGGACCGCCTTATGCTGCTGTGGTCTGGCAGCAGAGGACCCCCTCTGCTCTTGGTGTCGGACACCAAAGGACGCTTCTATGCTACTGGGTCTGGCAACAAAGGACCCTCCTTCTGTTGTTTCTGGCAGCAGAGGACCCCCCTCTTCTGCTGGTGTTTGGGAGTGGAGGTCCTCCCTCCTCACTCCTGTGGTCCGGCACCAGAGGACCCCCCTCAGCTGTTTGGTCAGGCACCAGAGGACCCCCCTCTCTGCTGAGGTCCAGCCAAAGAGAAAACCCTCTGCTGCTTGGGTCGGGCACCAGAGGACACCCCTCTCTGCTGGGGTCCAGCACCAGAGGACCCTCCTCTCTGCTGGGGCCCAGCATTAGAAGACACTCCACTGCTGCTGCGTCCGACAGCAGAGGACCCTACTCTTCTGCTGGACCCCAGCTGAGAGGAAGCAGCAGAGGACCATCCTCTCTGCTGGTGTCTAGCATGAGAGGACCCTTCATTCTGCTGGGGTGTAGCAGAAAGGAAGCAGCAGAGGACGTTCCTCTCAGCTGGAGTCCTGCAGCAGAGGACCCTCCTCTTCTTTCCTGTTCCAGCAGCAGAGGACCCTCCTCTCCTGCTGTCAGATCCCAGCAGTAGAGCAGCGTCATCTCTTGCCTGACACAGCAGAGAGGAGGGTTCTCAGCTGCTGAACCCCAGCCTAGAGGAGTCTCCTCTGCTACAGGACCACAGCAGAGAGGAAGTTGCAGAGGACACTCATCTCCTGCTGGACCCCAAAGAAAGGACAAAGCACAGGACCCTAATCTTCGGCTGGGATCCGACAGATGAGGACCTTGTTTCTGCTGGGTTCCTGCAGCAGAGGACCCTCCTCCCTGCTCGGGTCCATCAGCAGAGGACCCTCTTCTGCTGCTTGGTTCTGGCACCAGCGGACCTCCTCCCTGCTGGGTTCTGGAGGCAAGAGGGCCCTCCTCCCAGGTGGGTTCCGGAAGCAGAGAACCACCCTCTCTGCTGGGTACAGCAGCAGAGCATCCACCACTGCTGCTGTTGTCTGAAACCAGATGACAACACTCTCTGCTGGGGTCTAGCACCAGAGGACCCTCCTCTGCTGCTGGCGTCCGGCATCAGAAGATTCCCCTCTGCTGATGGGATCCAGCACCAGAGGACCTCCGTATGCTCCTGGGGTCTGGCAGCAGAGAACACTCCTTCTGCTGGGTTCCTGCACCAGAGAACTCCCCTCTGCTGCTAGGGTCCGGCACCAGAGGAACACTTTGTCCTGCTGTGGTGCAGTACCCAAGTACTCTCCTCTCCTACTGGGGTCCAGTGGCAGAGGACCCTCCACTCTGCTGGGGTCCAGCACCAGATTACCGCCTTCTGCTGCTGGGGTGCGGCAGCAGAGGACCTGCCTCTGCTGCTGGACCCCAGTGGAGAGGTAGCAGCAAACGACCCTCATCTCCTGCTGGATCCCTGCAGCAGAGGACCCACCTCTGCTGCTGGACCACAGCATAGGGGAAGTTGCAGAGGAACCTTGTTCCCTACTGGACCCCAAAGAGAGGACACACAGAGGATCCTACTCTTCTACTGGCGTCCTGCAGCAGAGGACCCTCCTCTCCTGATGTCCGGCTTCAGAGGAAGTCCTCTCTGCTGGATTCCAGCAACAGAGAGCCCCTTGTGCTGCTGGATTCTTGCAGCAGAGAACCCAATTATGCTGTTTGGGTCTGGCAGCAAAGAACCCCCCTCTGCTGCTGGGTTTTGGTACCAGAGGACCCCCTTGTCCTGCTGGGGTTTGGTAGCAAATGACACTCCTTATGCTGGGTTCTGGCAGCAGACAACACCCATGTTCTGCTGGGGTCCAACAGCAGAATTCATCCCTCTGCTGTTGGTGTCTGGAAGCACAGGACCCCCCTCTGATGCTAGGGTCCGGCCCCAGAGGACCCCCTCTGCTGCTGGAGTCTGGCAGCAGAGGACCCTCCTTCTGCTGGGTTCCTGCAGCTGAGGACCCTCCTCCCTGCCTTGGTACGGCAGCAGAGTCCCTCCTCTCTGCTGGGGTCCGGCACAACAACACCCTACACTCTGCTGGGGTCCAGCAACAGAGAACCCTCCTCTGTTGCTGGGGTCCATCAGCAGAGGACACCATTCTCTGCTGGGGTCCAGCACCAGAGGACCCTCCACTGCTGCTGGGGTCTAGCATCAGAGTACCCCGCTCTGTAGGTTGGTTCCGGCACCAGAGGACCCACCTCTGCTGATGGTGCCGGCAGCAGAGGACCCTACTCCCTGCTGTTTTCCAGCACTGAGCACCCTGCTCTTCTGCTGATGTGGTCTGGAAACAGAGGACCCTCCACTCTGTTGGACCCCAGCAGAGAGGTAGCAGCAAATGAGGCACCTCTCTGATGGTTTCCGGCAGCAGAGGACCCTCCTCTCCTACTGGGGTCCGGCAGCAGAGGACCATCGTCCCTGCTGAGGTCCAGAAGAATGAACCCTCCTCCCTGCTGTGGTCCGGCAGCAGAGGACCACCCTCTGCTGTTCTGGTCCGGCACCAGAGGACCCCCTCTCTGTAGGGGTCTAGCACAAGAGGACCCTCTTCTCTGCAGGGGTCCAGCACCAGAGGAAGCAGCACAGGAACCTCCGCTCTGCTGGGGTCCTGCAGCATATGACACACCACTTCTGCTGGGTTTAAGCAGCAGATTTTTAACTCTCCTGCGGGACACCTGCAGCATAGGACCCTCCTCTGCTGCTGGGACCCAGCAGAGAGGAAGTACAGAGGACAATCAACTCCTGTTCGACCCCAAAGAGAGGATGCGGCAGAGGAACCTCCTCTTCTGCTGGGGTCCGGCAGCAGAGGACCATGCTCTCTGCTGGGGTCTCGCAGCAGAGAACACTCCTCTCTGCTGGGGTCTGGCAACAGAGGACCCTCCTCCCTGCTGGGGTTCAGCAGTGGAGGACCCTCCTCCCTGCTGGGGTTCAGCAGTGGAGGACCTTCCTCTGCTGCTGGGGTCTGGCAACAGAGGAACCTCGTTCCTGCTGTGTTCTGGCAGCAGAGGATTCTTCCTGCTGGATTCGGACAGCAGAGGAACCTCCTCTACTAAAGGAACATAGCAGAGATAAAGCATCAGATGACGCTTTTCTCTTCTGGGGTCCAGCATCAGAGACCCTCCTTTCTGCTGGACCCCAGCAAAGAGGAAGTCGCAGAGGACAATCCTCTCTGCTGAGTTACAACAATAGAGTACCCTCCTCTCTGCTGGGGTCCGGCAACAGAAGACCCTCATCTGCTGCTGATATCAGGCAGCAGATGCCCATCCTCTGCTTTTGGTGTCCAGCAGCATAAGACAATCATCTCCGTTGGACCCCATCAGAGAGGAATCAGCAGAGGACCATCCTCTCTACTGGGGTACAGCAGTAGAGGACCCTCCTCTCTGTTGAGGTCCATCCCCAGAGGATCAGCCTCTCTGCTGGGGTCCAGCAGAGAAGAAGCAGCAGAGGACCCTCCTCTATGCTGCAGTCTGGCAGCAGAGGTCCCTCCTCTCTGCTGGCATCCGGCAGCAGAGGACCATCCTCTTCTGCTGGGGTCCGGCAACACAAGATCCTCCTCTCTGCTGCTGCCTGGCACCATAGGTTCCCCCTCACTGCTGTTTTCCTGCAGAGAGAAAGGAGCAGAGGACAATCCTCTTCTGTTGGACAATAAAGAAGCAAGCAGCAGGGGACCCTCCTTGTCTGCTGGGTCTGGCAACAGGGGACCCTCCTTCCTTCTGTGGTCCGGCAGCAGATGACACTCGTCACTGCGGGGTCCGGCAGCAGAGGACCATCCTCTCTGCTGGGTCCGGCAGCAAAAAACTTCCCTCTTCTGCAGGGATCCGGCACCAGAGAACACCCCTCTGCTGGGGTCGGGTAGCAGAGGGTCCTACTCTACTGCTGGGGTCTGGAAAAATAGGACCCTCCTCTCCGTTGGACCCCAGTGGAGAGGAATCAGCAGAGGACCGTCCTCTCTGCTGGAGTCCAGCAGCAGAGTACTCTCCCTTCTGCTGGGGTCCAGAACCAGAGGACTCTCCTCACTGCGGGTGTCCCGCATAGACGAAGCAACAGAGGACCCTCCTCTCTGCTGGGGTCCAGCAGAAGAAGACCCACTTCTTTACTGGGGCCCGGCAGCAGATTACACTCCTGTATTGCTGGGGTACCGCTGCAGAGGACCCACTTCCCTGCTGGGGTCTGGCAGCAGTGGACACTCCACTTTGCCTTGCTTCCAGCAGCTGAGGACCCTCCTCTCCTGCTGAACCCCTGCAGAAGATGACCCTCCTATGCTGCACGTCCTCAGCAGAAAAGAAGTTCTAAAGGACCCTCGTTTCCTCATGGACTTCAAAGAGAGGCCGCAGCAGAGAACCCTCCTCTTCTGTTGTGGTCTGGGAGCAGAGGACCCTCTTCTTCCGCTGGGGTCCGGCAACAGAGGACCCTTCGCTCTGCTGGGGTCCAGGAGCAGAGGACCCACTCACTGCTGAGGTCCGGAAGCAGTGGACCTCCCCTGCTGGACCCCAGCAGGGAGGAAGCAGCAGAGGACCCTCCTCTCTTCTGTGATGCAGCACCAGAGGACTCTCCTCTCTGCTCTGCCAAAACAAAGAGGAAGCAGCAGAGGACCCACCTCACTGCCTGGGTTCGGCACCATATGACGTTCCTCTCTGCTGGGTCTAGCACGTGAGGACCCTCGTCTGTGCTAGGGTCCAGCGAGTAAAATGCTGCAGAGGACCCTTCTCTCTGCTGGAGTCCAGCAGCCAAGGACCCTCAACTCCTGCTGAACACCACAGAGAGGAAGCAGGAGAGGACCTCTCTGCTGGGGTCAGGCTCCAGAAGACACTCCTTCTAGCTGGGGACAGGCAGCTGAGGACCCTGGTCTCTGCTGGGGTACAGCAGAAGAAGACCCCCCTCCGCTGCAGGTGTTTGGCATCAGAGTACCCACCCCTCTGCTCGGGTGCGGCTGCAGAGGACCCTGTTCTCTGCTGTGTTCCTGCAGCAAAGCAGCCTTCTCTCTGCTGGGGTCCGACAGTAGTGGAATCTCTCTTTGCTGGGTTCCGGCACTAGAGGATCCTCCTCTGCTGCAGGGGTCCAGTACAACAGGACCATCCTCCCTGCTGTCATCCGGCACCAGAGGACCGTCCTCTGCTCCTAGGGTCCTGCATCAGAGTACCCTCCACTGCTGCTTGGGTCCGGCACCAAAAGACTCCCCTCTCTGCATGGGTCCTGCAGCACAGGACCCTCAACTGCTGCTGGGGCCCAGAACCAGAGGACCCCCCTCTCTAATTGGGTCCAGCAGCAGAGGAACCTCCTCACTGCTGGGGTCCAGCAGCAGAGGACCCTCCCTCTGCTGGTGTCCGGCACCACAGGAACCACCTCCCTGCTGGTGTCTGGTACCAGATTACCCTCCTCTGCTGCTGGGTTCCGGCACCAGAAGACCCTCCTCTCTGCATGGGTCCTGCAGCACAGGACCCTCAACTGCTGCTGGGGCCCGGCACCAGAGGACCCCCCTCTCTGATTGGGTCCAGCAGCAGAGGACCCGCTCTCTAATTGGGTCCAGCAGCAGAGGAACTTCCTCTCTGATGGGGTCTGGCAGAAGAGAACCCTCCTGTCTGCTGTAGTGCAACACCAGAGAAGCCTCGTCTTTGGCTGTGGTCCAGCAGCAGAGGAAACTCCTCTCTGCTGGGGTCCAGAAGCAGAGCACCCTCCTCTCTGCTGAGTTCCAGCACCAGAGGACCTTCTTCTCTGCTGAGTTCCAGCACCAGAAGACCCTCCACTCTATTGGGTCCGACATCCAAGTATCCTCCTCTATGCTGGCGTCTGGCAGTAGAGGACCCTCTTTTCTGCTGGGGTCCGGCAGCAGAGGACCTTCATCCATGCTGGAGAGCCTTGGATGAGCGTCCTGCACTGAGTGCTGGTGGCTACGAGAGGTCACCCAAAGCCGCCGTTCGTTTTTCTTTTATTTTCTTTCTTTTCTTTTTTACACATTTATTTTATTCCAAGGTCAGATATACAGAGAGGAAGGTCTCCCGTCAGATGGGTCACTCCCCAAGTGAGCCACAATGGCTGGTGCACGCCTATCCAAAGCCAGGAACCTGGAGCCTCTTCTAGATCTCCCATGTGGGTGCAAGTTTCCAATGCTTTGGGCCGTCCTCGACTGCTTTCCCAGGCCACAAGCAGGGATCTGGATGGGAAGTGGAGCAGCCGGGATTAGAACCGGCTCCCATATGGGATCCCAGCGTGTTCAAGGCGAGGACTTTTGTTGCTAGGCCACGACGCCGGGCCCCAACCAGCCCTTTCTACCCCTGGTGGGCTCAGGCCTTCTGAGCTCTAGACAGTCCAACCAGAGCCATCCTAGCATCAGGTGGGGGTTCCGGACAGTATTCTGGTACACGTGCTGTTGAAAGATCAGGGCTCCAAGGCCGAACAGCCCACATACCAAAGCCCGGGAGGGAGGAGGACGTTTGGGGCCTAGCATCAGCCCAGGCCTCTGTGATAGGAAGTGTCAGGGTGCCTTTAACAGCAGGGCACTTAAAGAACCCTGGGAGGTGGTGTCCTATGTCAGCATGCCCACAGGCCCTCAGGGAGCTGGAGTCCCATGCCTGCGTCCTCAGAGCCCTCTGAGAGCTGGTGTTAAACACCAGCCCACTGGGGTTGTACTTGGCCAAATGAGGTCCCGGGAAACCTTACTGACACCCACATTCCTCGCAGAGCACCCTGAGATGCAGGCTCCGGGAGTTCTTTGGCAAGTGGAAAAGCTCCTTGATGGGCTGCCAAGAGGGCTTCATGGACCTTTTTTTTATTACAAATTCCGAGATACAGAGAGGAGGAGAGACAGAGAGGAAGATCTTCCATCCAATGATTCACTCTCCAAGTGAACCGCAATGGCTGGTGCACGCCAATGCGAAGCTGGGAACTTGGAACCTCTTTCACGTCTTCCATGTGGGTGCAGGGTCCCAAAGGTTTGGGCCGTCCTCGACTGCTTTGCCATGCCACAAGCAGGGAGCTGGATGGGAAGTGGAGCAGCCGGGATTAGAACGGGTGCCCATATGGGATCCTGGTGCGTCCAAGGCAAGGACTTTAGCCACTAGGCCACGCTGATGTGCCCCGGCTTCATGTATTTTTGCATGTGTTGGGTGGTGGTTAGGGTGATACACTACTCGGCCTGCCTTGGCCTAGCTGAGTGGTGTCTGGGCATGTGGGCTCCTAAGCCAGGAGCCATGTGGATGGGCAAGTAGGCACCAGAGGTCACCAGCCATCTGCAATAGGAAGTCCCAGGCTCTAGCTGCTAAAGAAAGCACCCTGCAACATGCAGCCCTGCTGCCCAGCACATAGGATGATGGCTGGTGAGCCACCAAGGCCCGCACAAAGTAGGGCTTTCAGGGCCTGTGCTTCCTGCACACAACAGGGTGCACAAAGCTGCCTTTCCTATCTCTAGCTAGCACTTGAGGGGTCAGCCATCCCTGTCATGTGCTTTGGAGGCAGGAATTTGGCCTCACAGCCTCCAGCCAGATGCTGCTGCCCTCTTGTTCACCAGGGAGTGCTTCACCCTCCTCCATGGATCCTTCTGGATTCAAGACTCTTCCTCCTGCTGGTCAGCTGTGGACCGTCGGCTGCTGCTGATGTGCCATCTTCCACAAGACATCCCAACAGCTGACATCTGTTCTTCACAGAGGTCCTTCTCCCCAGGACAGGTAGAGTAGCAACATGCCTGGATCCCTCGTCTGTACTGGCTGCTCTCACAGCATGGAACGGCATAAGTTGTGCAAGCCAGGTGGACAGGCTCCTTCAGCAGCCTGGTGAAGGAGCTGCTGAAGGGTCCAGCAAGGATTGGTGTGGTGTGGTGTGGTGTGGTGTGGTGCAGGGTATTGTCCCAGTGGGTCAAGCCTCAGCCTGCCAGGTGGATGGCCTGTACGGGTGCTGCTTCAAATCCTGGCTGCTTCCCCTGCAGTCCAGCTCCCTGCTGATCCTCCTGGGAGAGCAGCGGAGGATGCTGCAGGGGCTTGTGCCCCTGTGCCCGTGTGCCCCTGTGCCCTGTGGGAGATCTGGAGGGAGCTTCTGGTTCCTGGGCTTGTCCTGACCCAGCCACAGCTGGCTCTGGTGGTGGTCGTTGGGGATGTGAGCCAACAGATTCAAGAAAGATTCTGTCTCTCCCTCTCTGTTCCTCTGTGCTTCCAAGAAAAGAGGACAGACGGAGGCAGGAGGGAGGAAGGAAAAGACAGAAAGCTGCTGGCCTCCTGCGAGGGAGCATGCTGTGTGCTGTGCTGTGACTCTAGACTGCTTTTAGCTGTCAATGCAGACCCCCAGGGCGTGCATATGGCTTCCGTCATGGGACTTGTGTGCAAGCTGTAAAAAGAGTGTCCTTGAGAGCAAATGCCTCTCTGAGCTGGGGTGCTTCCACTGATTTGGCAGGAGAGCCTTGGATGAACATTCTGCAGTGAGTCCTGGTGGCCACGAGGGTGCCCCATGCTGCCCCACCTTTTTTTTTTTTAAACAGATTTATGTATTTTATTCCAAAGTCAGATATACAGAGAGGAGAAGAGAGAGAGAAAGATCTTCCGTCCGATGATTCACTCTCCAAATGAGCCACAAGAGCCGGTCCCCTGGGACCCAGTCTGCTGGGGCCTCTGTGAGAGGGACCCTTGGCCCCCCCCTCCATCCCCTCCCTATCTGCTGGGGCATCTGCAAGATGGTCCATCTCGTGAGCCCCTCTGCCTGGGTCTCAGCGAGATGGTCCTCGTTGGACCCCCCTCTCTCTCTACTGGGCTTCAGCTAGTGGGACCCCTAGCGACCCCTTCCTCGCTGCTGGGGCCCCAGTGAGAGGGTCCCCTTTGGAATCCCTCAGCAAGAGGGACCCCCGTGCCACCTACACTCTCTGCTGGGGCCTCTGCGAGAGAGAGCCTCAGAGCCCGACCCTCTCTCTGTGTTGGGGACTCAGCCAGAGGATCAGCCTCAAGACCCCGTCTTCTGGGGCCTCAGTGAGAGGGACCCCTGAGACCCACACTCTCTCTGCTGGGTCCTCCATTAGAGGATCACCCTGGGAACCCCCTCTGCTGGGGCCTCAGTGAGAGGGACCCCCTCTGTTGGGGACTCAGTGAGGGGGAACCCTGGCGACCCCGCCCTCTCTGCTGGGACCTCAGCGAGAGGATATGCCTTGGGACCCCCTCTGCTGGGGCCTCAGCGAGGGGGAACCCCGGCGACCCCCTTTGCTTGGGCCTCAGCTAGAGGGACACCCGGAGCCACCTAACCTCTCTGCTGGGGCCTAGGCAAAAAGGGACCACTCGGGACTCTCTGTGCTGGAGCCTCAGCGAGAGTGTCCCCCTCGGGACCCACTCTGTTGGGGCCTCAGGGAGGGGGAACCCTGGTGACCCCTCCATCTCTGCTGGGGCCTAGGCGAGAAGGTACCGCTAGGGTTCCTCTTTGCTGGAGCCTCAGCGAGAGTGTCCCCATCCGACCCCTCCTCTGTCAATGCTGTGGCCTCGGTGAGAGGATTCCACTCGGGACCCTCTCTGCTGGGGCCTCAGCGAGATGGTCCCCCCAGACCCCCCTCTCTCTCTGCATGGGACTCATCAAGAGAGATCATCAGAGCCCGACCCTCTCTCTGTTGGGGACTCAGCCAGAAGGTCCCCCTCAGGACCCCGTCTTCTGGGGCCTCAGTGAGAGGGACCCCTGAGTCCCACTACCTCTCTGCTGGGTCCTCTGCGAGAGGAACCCCAGAGCCCCACTCACTCGATGCCAGGGCCTCAGTGAGATGGACTCACAACCACCCCCTTTCTCTCTCTCTCTCTGATGGGGCCTCAGCGAGAGGGACTCATAACCACCCCCTTTCTCTCTCTATCTGATGGGGCCTCAGCGAGAGGGTCCCCTCGGGATCCCATCTGTAGGGGCCTCATCGAGAGTGATGCCCTTGAGACCCCATCTGCTGGGGTTTCAGCGAGAGGGTCCCCCAGCGCCCCCCTCTGCTGCTGAGGCCTAAGCGAGAAGGACTCCCAAGTACCCCTCCATCTCTGCTGGGGCCACAGCGAGAGGGTCCCCAGCGGGACACCCCTCCCTCTCTGTTGGAACCTCAGCGAGAAGGAACACCTCGGAACCCCCTCTGCTGGGGTCAGCGAGAGGTTCCTTCTCAGGCCCCCCTTTCTCTCTGCTGGGGCCTCAGCGAGAGGGTCACCCTGGTGACCCACTCTGCTGGGGCCTCAGCTAGAGGGACCCCCACAGCCCCCCTCCCTAGCTGCTGGGGCCTCAGCGAGACAGACCTCCGAGCCCTCCTCCATCTCTGCTGGAGCCTCAACAGGAAGGTACCCCTCGGAACCCCCTCGCCTCGGGCCTCAGGAAGAGGGCTCCCCGGAGCTCCCTCCCTCGCTGCTGGGGCCTCAGCGAGAGGGTCTCCATAGGGACCCCCTCTGCTGGGGCCTCAGCGAGAGGGACACTTGGCACCCATCTCTCTCTCTCTTTGCTGGGGCCCCAAGAGAAGTTAGTACTTGGATCCCCACTTCTCTCTGCTGGGGCCTCAGTGAGGGAGTGGGACCCTCGCCCCCCTCTCTCTGCAGGGGCCTCAGTGAGGGACCCCCTAGGAACCCCCTCTGCTGGGGCCTCAGCGAAAGGGACCCCTGGCGACTCCTCCCTCACTGCTGGGGCCTCAGCAAAAGAGACCACTTGGGACCCCCTGTACTGGGGCCTCAGCGAGATTGTCCACCTTGGTACCTCCTCTGCTGGGGCCTCAGCGAGAGGGTCCCCCTCGGACCGCACATCTCTGTGTGCTGGGACTTCCGAGAGGGTGTCCCCCTTGGGACCCGCTCAGCTGGGGCATCAGCAAGAGGGACCCTCACGCTGCTGGTGCCTCAGCGAGAGGGTCCCACTCTGAACCCATTCTGCTGGGGCCTCAGCGAGAGGGTCCCATGTTGCCACCTACCGTCTCTGCTGGGTCCTCAGTGAGAGGATACCCCTCAGGAGCCCCTGTGCTGGGGCCTCAGCGAGATGCACGCCCGGAGCCCCCCTCCTTATCTGCTGGGGCCTCAGGGTGAGGGTCACCTTCGGACCCTCCCTCCCTCACAGCTGGGGCCTCAGCGAGAGGGTCCCACTCGGAACAACCTCTACTGGGGCCACAGCAAGATTGTCCCCCTCGGGACCCCCTCTGTTGGGGCCTCAGTGAGAGGAACCCTTTCTTTGCTGTGGCCTCAGCCAGAGAGACCCTCCCAGCCAGAGCCTCTATCTCTGCTGGGGCCTCTGAGAGAGGGTCCCCCTCGGGACCCCCGTCTGCTGCGGCCTAAGCGAGTGGGTCTCCCAGTGCCCCCCTCCCTAGCTGCTGGGGCCTCAGCGAGACGAACCCCCGAGCACCCCTCCATCTCTGGTGGGACCTCAGTGAGAGCGTCCCCCTCGGACACGCCCTCCCTCTCTGCTGAAGCCTCAGCAGGAAGGTAACCCTCGGGACCCCATGTTCTCGGGCCTCAGGAAGGGGGTACCCCTCTCATATAACCTCTCTGTCTCTGCTGGAGCCTCAACAAGAGGGTCACACTCTGGAGCCCCTCTGCTGGGTCTCAGTGAAAGGGACCCAGGCGCTCCCCTCCCTCCCTGCTGGGGCCGCAGAGATAGGGTCCCCCTCGCAACCCCCTCTGCTGGGTCCAGAGTGAGAGGTTTTCCCTCGGGACCATCTCTGCTGGTGCCACAGTAAGATCGTCCACCTTGGGACCTCCTCTGCTGGGGCCTCAGCAAGAGGGTCCCCCTTGAGACCCACTCTGCTGGGGCTTCAGGGAGAAGGTCCCCCTCGGACCCTCCCTTCCTCGTTGCTCGGGCCTCAGCTAGAGGTTTCCCCTCGGGACCCAGTCTGCTGGGGCTTCAGGGAGAAGGACCATCAGCCGCCTCTCTCTCTCTCTCTCTCTCTCTCTCTCTCTCTCTCTCTCTCTCTCTCTCTGCCTGCTGGGGCCTAAGCGAGAAGGTCCTGCTCGGGACCCACTCTGCTGGGGCCTCAGTGAGAGGGACCCTTGGCCCCCCCATCCCCTCCCTATCTGCTGGGGCATCTGCAAGTTGGTCCATCTCGTGAGCCCCTCTGCCTGGGTCTCAGCGAGATGGTCCTCCTCAGACACCCCCTCTCTCTCTACCTGGGCTTCAGCTAGTGGGACCCTCCGCAACCCCTTCCACGCTCTGGGGCCTCAGTGACAGTGTTCCCCATGGAACCCCTCTGCTGGGGCCTCAGCGAGAGAGATCCTCAGAGCCCAAGCCTCTCTGTGTTGGGGACTCAGCCAGAGGGTCCCCCTCAAGACCCCGTCGTATGGGGCCTCAGTGAGAGGGACCTCTGAGTCCCACACTCTCTCTGCTGGGGCCTCCGCAAGAGGGTCCCCCTGGGTAACTCCTCTGCTGGGGCCTCAGCGAGAGAGACCCCCTCGGGACCCCCTCTGATGGGGACTCAATGAGGGGGAACCCTGGCGACCCCTCCCTCTCTGCTGGGGCCTCAGCGAGAGGGTCCCCCTTGGGACCCCCTCTGCTGGGGCCTCAGCGAGAAGGAACCCCAACGAACCCATTTGCTTGGGTCCCAGCTAGACGGACACCCAGAGCCACCTAACTTCTCTGCTGGGCCTAGGCGAGAAGGTACCACTCGGGTCCCACTTTGCTGGGGCCTCAGCGAGAGTGTCCCCCTTGGGACCCCCTCTGCTGGGGCCTCAGCGAGAAGGAACCCCAACGAACCCATTTGCTTGGGTCCCAGCTAGACGGACACCCAGAGCCACCTAACTTCTCTGCTGGGCCTAGGCGAGAAGGTACCACTCGGGTCCCACTTTGCTGGGGCCTCAGCGAGAGTGTCCCCCTCGGACCCTTCCTATCTCAATGCTGTGGCCTCAGCGAGAGGATTCCACTCAGGACCCGCTCTGCTGTGGCCTCAGCGAGAGTGTCCCCCCATACCACCATCTCTCTCTCTGCCTGGGCCTCATCGAGAGTGATCATCAGAGCCCGACTCTCTCTCTATTGGGGACTCAGCGAGATGGTCCCCCTCAGGACTCTGTCTTCTGGGGCCTCAGTGAGAAGAACCCCTGAGTCCCACTACCTCTCTGCTGGGTCCTCTGCGAGAGGGTCCATCTGGGCACCACCTCTCCTGGGGCCTCAGTGAGAGAGGGACCACCTAGGGCCCCTCTCTGCTGGGGCCTCAGCAAGAGGTTCCCCCTCGGACCATCTCCCTCTCTGCTGGGGCCTCAGCAAGAGGGTCCCTCTTGGGACCCCCTCTGCTCTTGCCTCAGCGAGAGTCCCCCTCGGACCTCCCCTCTCTCTGTGCTGTGTCCTCAGTGAGAGGGTCCCACTCAGGAACCCGTCTGCTGGGTCCTCAGCCCGAGGGTCCCCCTCGGAATCCCTCTCCATCTCTGCTGGGGCCTCCGTGAGAGGTTCCCCCTCAGGCAGGTATATTAGGCCTTTATATATTATGTAAGTATGTTAGTATTTGTAAAGCACCCCCTCTTTATCTTGTCTTACTGCTATGAGCACCAGGTTCTGACATTTCCTGCCAGTTTCTATTTTAACCAGACTATCAGACTATCAGACTATCAGACCAGACTATCAGACTATCAGACCCCAGCTGTTGGGGGTCTGGCCCTCCCTTTATAAATAGCATAATCTCTGCCCGTGCTTTTGCTTATCATTCCCCTGTTATTACCACAGGGAAAATACCCACCTTCTCTACGTGGCAGCTTTGTGGGGTTTGGACATGACTGGCAAGCACCCCGTTTTCCCTTCTTTAGGAATGCAATGATTCCTGTGGAATTTATTAGTTCCATCATTCCTCTGAACTTGAGGACTCGCTCACGTGGGTGAACTTCAGCTCCTTGAATTTGAAGCTTGTGTCTGCCTGTGCTATCCCCATGTTTCTCTCTCACATATAGAAAACACCTCTGAAGTGAATGACACCACGTTCCAGTGCACCCTGACAGCGTGCTGGAATGGCAATTGCAATTCTGCTGTTCTTCAGCCCCCGCCCTGAATCCTGCCTGTGTCTGTTGCGACTGACGGAGAGGCCTCTGTTGGCCTGATAAAGAATAAAAGAGACTGGCCTAATGGCGACCACCATAGCCAGTACATCAGCAGCCGCCACCACCAGTTACCTTGGTGACAATGAACAAGGTTGCGGTACAGAGTGCCAGAATTATGGAACAATAGGACTTTACT
The DNA here is from genome assembly GCF_030435755.1 of Ochotona princeps. NCBI lineage: Eukaryota > Metazoa > Chordata > Mammalia > Lagomorpha > Ochotonidae > Ochotona > Ochotona princeps. Next base: position 20,944 of record NW_026701047.1, read on the forward strand.
GATACACATGAGCGGGTGGGCACCCTTGTGTTGTAACTGCGGGTTGATCTGTTGGCAGAGGAACAGCAGAGGCTGTGAGATTGGGTCTAGGCCTCTTGTACCCCATCGTATGCCTTTTTGTGTGCAACACCTATGCAAGTGCAAAATGCTTCCCAAGCCCGGGAACTGCTGTCTGCTCGTTGCTACCGAGCTAAAGATACTCCTATGGTCAGGGCCTCTTGTTCCCCATCATATGCTTTATGTATGTTTCACCTGTGTAGTGCTATGTTTTGCCAAGCCCGGGAACTGCTGTCTGCTCATTGCTACCGAGCTAAAAACACTCCTAGCCATGGAACAGTGTTACCAGCCTCCCTGAGTATGGGTTGTGCATCTGCAGCAGGCAATGCTTGAATTGCAGCCAGTGACAGGTAAGATGGGCCAGGCACTGAACAACCTAAGACAGGGGCTCTGTCATGCTACAGAGATTCCCGATGAAGGGTAAAGCTGATAACCTGAGAGTCTACAACCTAAGACAGACACATTCAAGTCAGCTTTAAAACAAAAAATGTGGTCCTGTTGTGGGCTAAGATGATTAGCACTCGTTAAGCTGAGCACTAGGGGAACGGGCTTGGGGCTAAAAGCACCTGGTTTAATTGGGCTCAGCTGCACGCAATGTTCTGTACATGAGGGTGTGGGGGAAAGAGCAAAATGGGGAGACTTGAGAGACTTCCACCATCTCTGTTCTCCGTGTCGGAGACTCATGCACAGACCTTCGCCGTGTCCACGAACTGGTTCTGCTAGAGGGAACACATTTTCCCTTCTTCAGGGCATCATAGTAAACATTTGTGAGATGAGGCATCTCGGTGGTGTGCATTGGAGGCAGGAATTTGGCCCCACAGCCTCCTACCACCAGCCACTGCCCTCTCGTTCACCAAGGAATGCTTCACCCTCCTCTAGGACCATCCTGGATCCAAGACGCTTTCTGCTGCGGACCACTTGTGGACCATCAGCTGCCACTGATGTGCCACCTGAACCAAGAAACCCCAACAGCTGACGTGTCTTTCCCACACAGGCTTTCTCACCAGGCGAGGTAGAGTAGCAGCATGCCTGGATGCCTTGTTGGTGCCCGCTGCTCTCTCAGCACGGAACAGGCAGAGTTGTGCCAGCAAGGGGGACAGGTACTTTCACCGGCCTGTTGAAGGAGGTGCTGAAGAAACTGGTAAGGGATGGAGTCGGGTGGTGCGGGTTTCTGTGGTTGGGGAGGGGTCCTAAGTGTCAAGCCTCAGCCTGCGAGGCTTGTGTGCAGTTCAGTCGTATGGGTGCTGCTTCAAAACCTGACAGCATCCTCTGCAGTCCAGCTCCCTGCCGATGGTGCTGGGAGAGCAACAGAGGATGGCGCAGGGGCTTGTGCCCCTGTGGCTCTGTGCCCCTGTGGGACATGTGGAGGAAGCTCCTGGTTCCCGGGCTTGTCCTGGCCCAGCCACATCTAGCTCTGGTGTTGGTCCCTGGGGAAGAGAGGCAGCAGATGCAAGAAAGATTGCTCGCTCTCTCACTCTCTGTTCCTGTGTGCTCCAAGCAAACAGGACAGATTCAGGCAGGCAGGCAAGAAGGCAGGAAGAGAGAGATTGCTATTGGCCTCTTGGCAGGGAGTGTGCTGTGTGCTGTGTGCTGTGCTGTGACTGAAGACTGCTTTTGTCTGCCAATGCAGACCCCAAGGCTATGCGTAGGGCTACTGTCCTGGGACTCCTGTGCAAGATCTCCAAAGTGTGTTCTTGAGAGTGAATGTCTCTCAGGCGGGTTTGTTTCTCTTGTGCAGGAGAGCCTGGAGGAGCGTCCTGCAGTGAGTCCTGCTGTCCATGAGAGGGCGCATAAGCTGCCCTCTCTCCCCCTGGTTGGGCTCATTCCTTTTGAACACTAGACAGCCAAGCCCCAGCCATCCTAGTGTCAGGTGGGGGTCCTGGAGAGTGTTCCTGAATACTTGTCCCTTGAAGTTTGGGTAAGGCTGAAAAGCCTGCAAACGAAGGTCCAGGAGGGCGTTGAGGATGATTGTGGTCTTGCATCAGCCTGGACCTCTGTGCTAGGAAGTGGCTGTTTGCCTTCACCATTAAGATACCACATAGGACATGGGGAGAGTGCTGGGAGCTGGAGTTCCACATTAGGGCACCCAGAGGCCCTGTGGTAGATGGAGTCCCATGTCAGCGTGCCCAGAGTCCCTATGGGATCTGGAGACTCACATTAGCGTGCTCATGGGCCTCTGAGAGCAGGAGACCCATGTCAGTGTGCACATGGGCCCTCTGGAATACTGAGTCCTAGTTCAGCGAGAGGGTGCCACCTGTACCCCACCTCTCTCTGCTGGGGCCTCAGCGAGAGGGACTCACAACCACCCCCTTTCTCTCTCTCTCTGATGGGGCCTCAGCGAGAGGGTCCCCTCGGGATCCCATCTGCTGGGGCCTCATCGAGAGGGACTCCCTTGAGTCCCCCTCTGCTGGGGTTTCAGCGAGAGGGTCCCCCAGTGCCCCCTCCCTGACTGCTGGGGCCAAAGTGAGAGTTTCCCTTCGAGCCAGAGCCTCAATCTCTGCTGGGGCATCTGAGATAGGGTCCACCTCGGGACCCCGTCTGCTGGGGCCTAAGCAAAATGGACCCCCAGAGCCACCCTCCCTCACTGCTAGTGCCTCAGCGTACGGACACCCGAGCACCCCTCCATCTCTGCTGGGGCCTCACGAAGAGGGTCCCCCTCGGATATCCCCTCCATCTCTGCTGCGGCCTCTTTGAGAGGAACCGCTGGCGACTCCCTCCCTCGCTGCTGCTGCCTCAGCAAGAGGGTCCCCTCGGAACCCCCTCTGCCAGGGACAGAGCGAGAGGTTTTCCCTCGGGACCCCCTCTGCTGGGGTCTCAGCGAGAGAATCCCCCTCGGACAACCCCTCTCTCTCTGCTGAGGCCTCAGCAAGAGAGTTCCCCTGGACCCCCTCTGCTGGGGCCTCAGCGAGATAGTCCACCTTGGGACCTCCTCTGCTGGGGCCTCAGTGAGATTGTCCCCCTCGGATCCCTCCCTCTGTCTCTGCTGGGGCCTCAGCGAGAGGGTCCCCTTCGGGACCCCATCTGCTGGGGCTTCACCTAGAAGGACCCCCGACAACCCCTCCCACGCTGCCAGGGCCTCAGCGAGAGGGTCTCCCATGGGATCCCCTCTGCTGAGGTCTCAACGAGAGGGACCTGCGGAGCCAGCTACCCTCTCTGCTGTGGCCTAAGCGAGAGGGACACCCGGAGCCCCTCTTCCTATCTGCTGTGGCCTTAGCAAGAGGGTCGCCCTCGGACCCCCCCTCTGTCTCTGCTGTGGCCTCAGTGAGAGGTTCCCCCTTGGACCCCATCTCTCTGCTTGGGGCTCAGCAAGAGGGTCCCATCGAGACTCCTTCTGCTGGGGCCACAGCGAGAGGGAACCACGGAGCACCCCTCCCTCTCTGCTGGGACCTCAGCGAGACGGTCCCCCTTGGGACCCACACCCTCTTTTTCTCCTCTGGGGCCTCAGCGGGAGGGTCACCCTTGGAGCCCCTCTACTGCGGCCTCAACGGGAGGGACTTCTTCAAGACGCCCCTCTGCTGGGGCCTCAGCGAGAGGGTCGCCCTTGGAACCCTCTGTGCTGGGGCCAGAGCGAGAGGTTTCCTTCGGGACCCCCTCTGCAGTGGGCTCGGCGAGATCATCCACCTTGGGAACTGTTCTGCAGGGGCCTCAGCGAGAGGGTCACCCTCGGGACCCACTCTGCTTGGGCCTCAGTGAGAGGGACCTTTGCCCCCACTTCCCTCCCTATCTCAGGGGTATCTGCGAGAAGGTCCATCTCGGGAGCCCCTCTGCTGGGGCCTCAGCAAGAGGAACCCCCGGCGAACCCCTCCCTGGCTGCTGGGGCCTCAGCTAGAGGGACACCTGGAGCCATCTAACCTTTCTGCTGGGGTCCTAG
>NW_026701048.1:0-95537 GCF_030435755.1 Ochotona princeps
TCAGGTTCATTCCTAGATAATGCACTCAAAGGGCACTAAGCCTAGAGTGTGAAAACTGAGTTTCCTTGAGAGCTGCTTGGAAGCCTGATGGTGTGTGAAGTTAGTGAGCCAAATGGAGTTGTTCTCTCACAAGAACCACTCGGCTGATCCTTCTTCAATATGCCCTTCACCAACATGCAGTGTTTCCTTGATTGAATTAGCTCTCACACCAATATTTGTGTCTAGAGCCTTTGCATTGAGGGCTATCTGAAAACGGCTGTGGCGCTGAAGTTGCCTGTCAATGTGGAGTTGGTGGCATGTGAAACCCGCATGTGGAGCATTTGTTTGTTGGGATGCTCTACCAGGTTCATTCCCAGATAATGCACTCAAAGGGCACTAAGCATAAAGTGTGAAAACTGAGTTTTCTTGAGAGCTGCTTGGAAGCCTGATGGTGTGTGAAGTTAGTGAGCCAAATGGAGTTGTTCTCCCACAAGAACCATTCGGCTGATCCTTCTTCACTATGCCCTTCACCAACATGCGGTGTTTCCTTGATTGAATTAGCTCTCACACCAATATTTGTGTCTAGAGCCTTTGCATTGAGGGCTATCTGAAAAAGGCTGTGGCGCTGAAGTTGCCTGAGAATGTGGAGTTGGTGGCATGTGAAACCCGCATGTGGAGCATTCGTTTTTGTGGGATGCTCTACCAGGTTCATTCCTAGATAATGCACTCAAAGGGCACTAAGCATAGAGTGTGAAAACTGAGTTTCCTTGAGAGCTGCTTGGAAGCCTGATGGTGTGTGAAGTTAGTGAGCCAAATGGAGTTGTTCTCCCACAAGAACCACTCGGCTGATCCTTCTTCAATATGCCCTTCACCAACATGCAGTGTTTCCTTGATTGAATTAGCTCTCACACCAATATTTGCGTCTAGAGCCTTTGCATTGTGGGCTATCTGAAAATGGCTGTGGCGCTGAAGTTGCCTTTCAATGTGGAGTTGGTGGCATGTGAAACCCGCATGTGGAGCATTCGTTTGTGTGGGATGCTCTACCAGGTTCATTCCTAGATAATGCACTCAAAGGGCACTAAGCATAGAGTGTGGAAACTGAGTTTCCTTGAGAGCTGCTTGGAAGCCTGATGGTGTGTGAAGTTAGTGAGCCAAATGGAGTTGTTCTCCCACAAGAACCACTCGGCTGATCCTTCTTCAATACGCCCTTCACCAACATGCAGTGTTTCCTTGATTGAATTAGCTCTCACACCAATATTTGCGTCTAGAGCCTTTGCATTGAGGGCTATCTGAAAACGGGTGTGGCGCTGAAGTTGCCTGAGAATGTGGAGTTGGTGGCATGTGAAACCCGCATGTGGAGCATTCGTTTGTGTGGGATGCTCTACCAGGTTCATTCCTAGATAATGCACTCAAAGGGCACTAAGCATAGAGTGTGAAAACTGAGTTTCCTTGAGGCGCTGAAGTTGCCTGAGAATGTGGAGTTGGTGGCATGTGAAACCCGCATGTGGAGCATTCGTTTGTGTGGGATGCTCTACCAGGTTCATTCCTAGATAATGCACTCAAAAGGCACTAAGCATAGAGTGTGAAAACTGAGTTTCCTTGAGAGCTGCTTGGAAGCCTGATGGTGTGTGAAGTTAGTGAGCCAAATGGAGTTGTTCTCCCACAAGAACCACTCGGCTGATCCTTCTTCAATATGCCCTTCACCAACATGCAGTGTTTCCTTGATTGAATTAGCTCTCACACCAATATTTGCGTCTAGAGCCTTTGCATTGAGGGCTATCTGAAAACGGCTGTGGCGCTGAAGTTGCCTGTGAATGTGGAGTTGGTGGCATGTGAAACCCGCATGTGGAGCATTCGTTTGTGTGGGATGCTCTACCAGGTTCATTCCTAGATAATGCACTCAAAGGGCACTAAGCATAGAGTGTGAAAACTGAGTTTCCTTGAGAGCTGCTTGGAAGCCTGATGGTGTGTGAAGTTAGTGAGCCAAATGGAGTTGTTCTCTCACAAGAACCACTCGGCTGATCCTTCTTCAATATGCCCTTCACCAACATGCAGTGTTTCCTTGATTGAATTAGCTCTCACACCAATATTTGTGTCTAGAGCCTTTGCATTGAGGGCTATCTGAAAACGGCTGTGGCGCTGAAGTTGCCTGTCAATGTGGAGTTGGTGGCATGTGAAACCCGCATGTGGAGCATTTGTTTGTTGGGATGCTCTACCAGGTTCATTCCCAGATAATGCACTCAAAGGGCACTAAGCATAGAGTGTGAAAACTGAGTTTCCTTGAGAGCTGCTTGGAAGCCTGGTGGTGTGTGAAGTTAGTGAGCCAAATGGAGTTGTTCTCCCACAAGAACCACTCGGCTGATCCTTCTTCAATATGCCCTTCACCAACATGCAGTGTTTCCTTGATTGAATTAGCTCTCACACCAGTATTTGCGTCTAGAGCCTTTGCATTGAGGGCTATCTGAAAACGGCTGTGGCGCTGAAGTTGCCTGTGAATGTGGAGTTGGTGGCATGTGAAACCCGCATGTGGAGCATTCGTTTGTGTGGGATGCTCTACCAGGCTCATTCCTAGATAATGCTCTCAAAGGGCACTAAGCATAGAGTGTGAAAACTGAGTTTCCTTGAGAGCTGCTTGGAAGCCTGATGGTGTGTGAAGTTAGTGAGCCAAATGGAGTTGTTCTCCCACAAGAACCACTCGGCTGATCCTTCTTCAATATGCCCTTCACCAACATGCAGTGTTTCCTTGATTGAATTAGCTCTCACACCAATATTTGCGTCTAGAGCCTTTGCATTGAGGGCTATCTGAAAACGGCTGTGGCGCTGAAGTTGCCTGTCAATGTGGAGTTGGTGGCATGTGAAACCCGCATGTGGAGCATTCGTTTGTGTGGGATGCTCTACCAGGTTCATTTCAGTCCTAGGCACTCAAAGGGCAGTAAGCATAGAGTGTGAAAACTGAGTTTCCTTGAGAGCTGCTTGGAAGCCTGATGGTGTGTGAAGTTAGTGAGCCAAATGGAGTTGTTCTCCCACAAGAACCACTCGGCTGATCCTTCTTCAATATGCCCTTCACCAACATGCGGTGTTTCCTTGATTGAATTAGCTCTCACACCAATATTTGCGTCTAGAGCCTTTGCATTGAGGGCTATCTGAAAACGGCTGTGGCGCTGAAGTTGCCTGAGAATGTGCAGTTGGTGGCATGTGAAACCCGCATGTGGAGCATTCGTTTGTGTGGGATGCTCTACCAGGTTCATTCCTAGATAATGCACTCAAAGGGCACTAAGCCTAGATTGTGAAAACTGAGTTTCCTTGAGAGCTGCTTGGAAGCCTGATGGTGTGTGAAGTTAGTGAGCCAAATGGAGTTGTTCTCCCACAAGAACCACTCGGCTGATCCTTCTTCAATATGCCCTTCACCAACATGCAGTGTTTCCTTGATTGAATTAGCTCTCACACCAATATTTGTGTCTAGAGCCTTTGCATTGAGGGCTATCTGAAAACGGCTGTGGCGCTGAAGTTGCCTGTGAATGTGGAGTTGGTGGCATGTGAAACCCGCATGTGGAGCATTCGTTTGTGTGGGATGCTCTACCAGGTTCATTCCTAGATAATGCTCTCAAAGGGCACTAAGCATAGAGTGTGAAAACTGAGTTTCCTTGAGAGCTGCTTGGAAGCCTGATGGTGTGTGAAGTTAGTGAGCCAAATGGAGTTGTTCTCCCACAATAACTACTCGGCTGATCCTTCTTCAATATGCCCTTCACCAACATGCAGTGTTTCCTTGATTGAATTAGCTCTCACACCAATATTTGCGTCTAGAGCCTTTGCATTGAGGGCTATCTGAAAACGGCTGTGGCGCTGAAGTTGCCTGTCAATGTGGAGTTGCTGACATGTGAAACCCGCATGTGGAGCATTCGTTTGTGTGATGCTCACCAACCTTCATTTCAGTCCTAGGTACTCAAAAGGCACTAATCATATAGTGTGAAAACTGAGTTTCCTTGAGAGCTGCTTGGAAGCCTGATGGTGTGTGAAGTTAGAGAGCCAAATGGAGTTGTTCTCCCACAAGAACCACTCGGCTGATCCTTCTTCAATATGCCCTTCACCAACATGCAGTGTTTCCTTGATTGAATTAGCTCTCACACCAATATTTGCGTCTAGAGCCTTTGCATTGAGGGCTATCTGAAAACGGCTGTGGCGCTGAAGTTGCCTGTCAATGTTGAGTTGGTGGCATGTGAAACCCGCATGTGGAGCATTCGTTTGTGTGGGATGCTCTACCAGGTTCATTCCTAGATAATGCACTCAAAGAGCACTAAGCATAGAGTGTGAAAACTGAGTTTCCTTGAGAGCTGCTTGGAAGCCTGATGGTGTGTGAAGTTAGTGAGACAAATGGAGTTGTTCTCCCACAAGAACCACTCGGCTGATCCTTCTTCAATATGCCCTTCACCAACATGCAGTGTTTCCTTGATTGAATTAGCTCTCACACCAATATTTGCGTCTAGAGCCTTTGCATTGAGGGCTATCTGAAAACGGCTGTGGCGCTGAAGTTGCCTGTGAATGTGGAGTTGGTGACATGTGAAACCCGCATGTGGAGCATTCGTTTGTGTGGGATGCTCACCAACCTTCATGTCAGTCCTATGTACTCAAAAGGGCACTAAGCATATAGTGTGAAAACTGAGTTTCCTTGAGAGCTGCTTGGAAGCCTGATGGTGTGTGAAGTTAGTGTGCCAAATGGAGTTGTTCTCCCACAAGAACCACTCGGCTGATCCTTCTTCAATATGCCCTTCACCAACATGCAGTGTTTCCTTGATTGAATTAGCACTCACACCAGTATTTGCGTCTAGAGCCTTTGCATTGAGGGCTATCTGAAAACGGCTGTGGCGCTGAAGTTGCCTGAGAATGTGGAGTTGGTGGCATGTGAAACCCGCATGTGGAGCATTCGTTTGTGTGGGATGCTCTACCAGGTTCATTCCTAGATAATGCACTCAAAGGGCACTAAGCATAGAGTGTGAAAACTGAGTTTCCTTGAGAGCTGCTTGGAAGCCTGATGGTGTGTGAAGTTAGTGAGCCAAATGGAGTTGTTCTCCACAAGAACCACTCAGCTCATCCTTCTTCAATATGCCCTTCACCAACATGCAGTGTTTCCTTGATTGAATTAGCTCTCACACCAATATTTGCGTCTAGAGCCTTTGCATTGAGGGCTATCTGAAAACGGCTGTGGCGCTGAAGTTGCCTGTGAATGTGGAGTTGCTGACATGTGAAACCCGCATGTGGAGCATTCGTTTGTGTGATGCTCACCAACCTTCATTTCAGTCCTAGGTACTCAAAAGGCACTAAGCATATAGTGTGAAAACTGAGTTTCCTTGAGAGCTGCTTGGAAGCCTGATGGTGTGTGAAGTTAGAGAGCCAAATGCAGTTGTTCTCCCACAAGAACCACTCGGCTGATCCTTCTTCAATATGCCCTTCACCAACATGCAGTGTTTCCTTGATTGAATTAGCTCTCACACCAATATTTGCGTCTAGAGCCTTTGCATTGAGGGCTATCTGAAAACGGGTGTGGCGCTGAAGTTGCCTGAGAATGTGGAGTTGGTGGCATGTGAAACCCGCATGTGGAGCATTCGTTTGTGTGGGATGCTCTACCAGGTTCAATCCTAGATAATGCACTCAAAGGGCACTAAGCCTAGAGTGTGAAAACTGAGTTTCCTTGAGAGCTGCTTGGAAGCCTGATGGTGTGTGAAGTTAGTGAGCCAAATGGAGTTGTTCTCCCACAAGAACCACTCGGCTGATCCTTCTTCAATATGCCCTTCACCAACATGCAGTGTTTCCTTGATTGAATTAGCTCTCACACCAATATTTGTGTCTAGAGCCTTTGCATTGAGGGCTATCTGAAAACGGCTGTGGCGCTGAAGTTGCCTGTGAATGTGGAGTTGGTGACATGTGAAACCCGCATGTGGAGCATTCGTTTGTGTGGGATGCTCACCAACCTTCATGTCAGTCCTATGTACTGAAAAGGGCACTAAGCCTAGAGTGTGAAAACTGAGTTTCCTTGAGAGCTGCTTGGAAGCCTGATGGTGTGTGAAGTTAGTGAGCCAAATGGAGTTGTTCTCCCACAAGAACCACTCGGCTGATCCTTCTTCAATATGCCCTTCACCAACATGCAGTGTTTCCTTGATTGAATTAGCTCTCACACCAATATTTGCGTCTAGAGCCTTTGCATTGAGGGCTATCTGAAAACGGCTGTGGCGCTGAAGTTGCCTGTCAATGTGGAGTTGCTGACATGTGAAACCCGCATGTGGAGCATTCGTTTGTGTGATGCTCACCAACCTTCCTTTCAGTCCTAGGTACTCAAAAGGCACTAAGCATATAGTGTGAAAACTGAGTTTCCTTGAGAGCTGCTTGGAAGCCTGATGGTGTGTGAAGTTAGAGAGCCAAATGGAGTTGTTCTCCCACAAGAACCACTCGGCTGATCCTTCTTCAATATGCCCTTCACCAACATGCAGTGTTTCCTTGATTGAATTAGCTCTCACACCAATATTTGCGTCTAGAGCCTTTGCATTGAGGGCTATCTGAAAAAGGCTGTGGCGCTGAAGTTGCCTGAGAATGTGGAGTTGGTGGCATGTGAAACCCGCATGTGGAGCATTCGTTTGTGTGGGATGCTCTACCAGGTTCAATCCTAGATAATGCACTCAAAGGGCACTAAGCCTAGAGTGTGAAAACTGAGTTTCCTTGAGAGCTGCTTGGAAGCCTGATGGTGTGTGAAGTTAGTGAGCCAAATGGAGTTGTTCTCCCACAAGAACCACTCGGCTGATCCTTCTTCAATATGCCCTTCACCAACATGCAGTGTTTCCTTGATTGAATTAGCTCTCACACCAATATTTGTGTCTAGAGCCTTTGCATTGAGGGCTATCAGAAAACGGCTGTGGCGCTGAAGTTGCCTGTGAATGTGGAGTTGGTGACATGTGAAACCCGCATGTGGAGCATTCGTTTGTGTGGGATGCTCACCAACCTTCATGTCAGTCCTATGTACTCAAAAGGGCACTAAGCATATAGTGTGAAAACTGAGTTTCCTTGAGAGCTGCTTGGAAGCCTGATGGTGTGTGAAGTTAGTGTGCCAAATGGAGTTGTTCTCCCACAAGAACCACTCGGCTGATCCTTCTTCAATATGCCCTTCACCAACATGCAGTGTTTCCTTGATTGAATTAGCACTCACACTAGTATTTGCGTCTAGAGCCTTTGCATTGAGGGCTATCTGAAAACGGCTGTGGCGCTGAAGTTGCCTGTGAATGTGGAGTTGGTGGCATGTGAAACCCGCATGTGGAGCATTCGTTTGTGTGGGATGCTCTACCAGGTTCATTCCTAGATAATGCACTCAAAGGGCACTAAGCATAGAGTGTGAAAACTGAGTTTCCTTGAGAGCTGCTTGGAAGCCTGATGGTGTGTGAAGTTAGTGAGCCAAATGGAGTTGTTCTCCCACAAGAACCACTCAGCTGATCCTTCTTCAATATGCCCTTCACCAACATGCAGTGTTTCCTTGATTGAATTAGCTCTCACACCAATATTTGCGTCTAGAGCCTTTGCATTGAGGGCTTTCTGAAAACGGGTGTGGCGCTGAAGTTGCCTGAGAATGTGGAGTTGGTGGCATGTGAAACCCGCATGTGGAGCATTCGTTTGTGTGGGATGCTCACCAACCTTCATTTCAGTCCTAGGACTCAAAGGGCACTAAGCCTAGAGTGTGAAAACTGAGTTTCCTTGAGAGCTGCTTGGAAGCCTGATGGTGTGTGAAGTTAGTGAGCCCAATGGAGTTGTTCTCCCACAAGAACCACTCGGCTGATCCTTCTTCAATATGCCCTTCACCAACATGCAGTGTTTCCTTGATTGAATTAGCTCTCACACCAATATTTGCGTCTAGAGCCTTTGCATTGAGGGCTATCTGAAAACGGCTGTGGCGCTGAAGTTGCCTGTGAATGTGGAGTTGGTGGCATGTGAAACCCGCATGTGGAGCATTCGTTTCTGTGGAATGCTCTACCAGTTCATTCCTAGATAATGCACTCAAAGGGCACTAAGCATAGAGTGTGAAAACTGAGTTTCCTTGAGAGCTGCTTGGAAGCCTGATGGTGTGTGAAGTTAGTGAGCCAAATGGAGTTGTTCTCCCACAAGAACCACTCGGCTGATCCTTCTTCAATATGCCCTTCACCAACATGCAATGTTTCCTTGATTGAATTAGCTCTCACACCAATATTTGCGTCTAGAGCCTTTGCATTGAGGGCTATCTGAAAACGGCTGTGGCGCTGAAGTTGCCTGTGAATGTGGAGTTGGTGGCATGTGAAACCCGCATGTGGAGCATTCGTTTCTGTGGGATGCTGACCAAGCTTCATTTCAGTCCTAGCCATACAAAGGGCACGAAGAATAGAGTGTGAAAACTGAGTTTCCTTGAGAGCTGTTTGGAAGCCTGATGGTGTGTGAAGTTAGTGAGCCAAATGGAGTTGTTCTCCCACAAGAACCACTCGGCTGATCCTTCTTCAATATGCCCTTCACCAACATGCAGTGTTTCCTTGATTGAATTAGCTCTCACACCAATATTTGCGTCTAGAGCCGTTGCATTGAGGGCTATCTGAAAACGGCTGTGGCGCTGAAGTTGCCTGTGAATGTGGAGTTGGTGGAATGTGAAACCCGCATGTGGAGCATTCGTTTGTGTGGGATGCTCTACCAGGTTCATTCCTAGATAATGCACTCAAAGGGCACTAAGCATAGAGTGTGAAAACTGAGTTTCCTTGAGAGCTGCTTGGAAGCCTGATGGTGTGTGAAGTTAGTGAGCCAAATGGAGGTTGTTCTCCCACAAGAACCACTCGGCTGATCCTTCTTCAATATGCCCTTCACCAACATGCAGTGTTTCCTTGATTGAATTAGCTCTAACACCAATATTTGCGTCTAGAGCCGTTGCATTGAGGGCTATCTGAAAACGGCTGTGGCGCTGAAGTTGCCTGTGAATGTGGAGTTGGTGGCATGTGAAACCCGCATGTGGAGCATTCGTTTGTGTGGGATGCTCTACCAGGTTCATTCCTAGATAATGCACTCAAAGGGCACTAAGCATAGAGTGTGAAAACTGAGTTTCCTTGAGAGCTGTTTGGAAGCCTGATGGTGTGTGAAGTTAGTGAGCCAAATGGAGTTGTTCTCCCACAAGAACCACTCGGCTGATCCTTCTTCAATATGCCCTTCACCAACATGCAGTGTTTCCTTGATTGAATTAGCTCTCACACCAATATTTGCGTCTAGAGCCTTTGCATTGAGGCTATCTGAAAACGGCTGTGGCGCTGAAGTTGCCTGTGAATGTGGAGTTGGTGGCATGTGAAACCCGCATGTGGAGCATTCGTTTGTGTGGGATGCTCTACCAGGTTCATTCCTAGATAATGCACTCAAAGGGCACTAAGCATAGAGTGTGAAAACTGAGTTTCCTTGAGAGCTGTTTGGAAGCCTGATGGTGTGTGAAGTTAGTGAGCCAAATGGAGTTGTTCTCCCACAAGAACCACTCGGCTGATCCTTCTTCAATATGCCCTTCACCAACATGCAGTGTTTCCTTGATTGAATTAGCTCTCACACCAATATTTGCGTCTAGAGCCTTTGCATTGAGGGCTATCTGAAAACGGCTGTGGCGCTGAAGTTGCCTGTGAATGTGGAGTTGGTGGCATGTGAAACCCACATGTGGAGCATTCGTTTGTGTGGGATGCTCTACCAGGTTCATTTCAGTCCTAGCCATACAAAGGGCACTCAGCATAGACGTGAAAACTGATTTTCCTTGAGAACTGCTTGGAAGCCTGATGGTGTGTGAAGTTAGTGAGCCAAATGGAGTTGTTCTCCCACAATAACCACTCGGCTGATCCTTCTTCAATATGCCTTTCACCAACATGCAGTGTTTCCTTGATTGAATTAGCTCTCACACCAATATTTGCGTCTAGAGCCTTTGCATTGAGGGCTATCTGAAAACGACTGTGGTGCTGAAGTTGCCTGTGAATGTGGAGTTGGTGGCATGTGAAACCCGCATGTGGAGCATTCGTTTGTGTGGGATGCTCTACCAGGTTCATTCCTAGATAATGCACTCAAAGGGCACTAAGCATAGAGTGTGAAAACTGAGTTTCCTTGAGAGCTGTTTGGAAGCCTGATGGTGTGTGAAGTTAGTGAGCCAAATGGAGTTGTTCTCCCACAAGAACCACTCGGCTGATCCTTCTTCAATATGCCCTTCACCAACATGCAGTGTTTCCTTGATTGAATTAGCTCTCACACCAATATTTGCGTCTAGAGCCTTTGCATTGAGGGCTATCTGAAAACGGCTGTGGCGCTGAAGTTGCCTGTGAATGTGGAGTTGGTGGCATGTGAAACCCGCATGTGGAGCATTCGTTTGTGTGGGATGCTCTACCAGGTTCATTCCTAGATAATGCACTCAAAGGGCACTAAGCATAGAGTGTGAAAACTGAGTTTCCTTGAGAGCTGTTTGGAAGCCTGATGGTGTGTGAAGTTAGTGAGCCAAATGGAGTTGTTCTCCCACAAGAACCACTCGGCTGATCCTTCTTCAATATGCCCTTCACCAACATGCAGTGTTTCCTTGATTGAATTAGCTCTCACACCAATATTTGCGTCTAGAGCCTTTGCATTGAGGGCTATCTGAAAACGGCTGTGGCGCTGAAGTTGCCTGTGAATGTGGAGTTGGTGGCATGTGAAACCCACATGTGGAGCATTCGTTTGTGTGGGATGCTCTACCAGGTTCATTTCAGTCCTAGCCATACAAAGGGCACTAAGCATAGAGCGTGAAAACTGAGTTTCCTTGAGAGCTGCTTGGAAGCCTGATGGTGTGTGAAGTTAGTGAGCCAAATGGAGTTGTTCTCCCACAAGAACCACTCGGCTGATCCTTCTTCAATATGCCCTTCACCAACATGCAGTGTTTCCTTGATTGAATTAGCTCTCACACCAATATTTGCGTCTAGAGCCTTTGCATTGAGGGCTATCTGAAAACGACTGTGGTGCTGAAGTTGCCTGTGAATGTGGAGTTGGTGGCATGTGAAACCCGCATGTGGAGCATTCGTTTGTGTGGGATGCTCTACCAGGTTCATTCCTAGATAATGCACTCAAAGGGCACTAAGCATAGAGTGTGAAAACTGAGTTTCCTTGAGAGCTGCTTGGAAGCCTGATGGTGTGTGAAGTTAGTGAGCCAAATGGAGTTGTTCTCCCACAAGAACCACTCGGCTGATCCTTCTTCAATATGCCCTTCACCAACATGCAGTGTTTCCTTGATTGAATTAGCTCTCACACCAATATTTGCATCTAGAGCCTTTACATTGAGGGCTATCTGAAAACGGCTGTGGCGCTGAAGTTGCCTGTGAATGTGGAGTTGGTGGCATGTGAAACCGGCATGTGGAGCATTCGTTTGTGTGGGATGCTCTACCACTATCATTTCAGTCCTAGGCACTCAAAGGGCACTAAGCATAGAGTGTGAAAACTGAGTTTCCTTGAGAGCTGCTTGGAAGCCTGATGGTGTGTGAAGTTAGTGAGCCAAATGGAGTTGTTCTCCCACAAGAACCACTCGGCTGATCCTTCTTCAATATGCCCTTCACCAACATGCAGTGTTTCCTTGATTGAATTAGCTCTCACACCAATATTTGCGTCTAGAGCCTTTGCATTGAGGGCTATCTGAAAACGGCTGTGGCGCTGAAGTTGCCTGTGAATGTGGAGTTGGTGGCATGTGAAACCCGCATGTGGAGCATTCGTTTGTGTGGGATGCTCTACCAGGTTCATTCCTAGATAATGCACTCAAAGGGCACTAAGCATAGAGTGTGAAAACTGAGTTTCCTTGAGAGCTGTTTGGAAGCCTGATGGTGTGTGAAGTTAGTGAGCCAAATGGAGTTGTTCTCCCACAAGAACCACTCGGCTGATCCTTCTTCAATATGCCCTTCACCAACATGCAGTGTTTCCTTGATTGAATTAGCTCTCACACCAATATTTGCGTCTAGAGCCTTTGCATTGAGGGCTATCTGAAAACGGCTGTGGCGCTGAAGTTGCCTGTGAATGTGGAGTTGGTGGCATGTGAAACCCGCATGTGGAGCATTCGTTTCTGTTGGATGCTGACCAAGCTTCATTTCAGTCCTAGGCACTCAAAGGGCACTAAGCATAGAGTGTGAAAACTGATTTTCCTTGAGAGCTGCTTGGAAGCGTGATGGTGTGTGAAGTTAGTGAGCCAAATGGAGTTGTTCTCCCACAAGAACCCACACTCGGCTGATCCTTCTTCAATATGCCCTTCACCAACATGCAGTGTTTCCTTGATTGAATTAGCTCTCACACCAATATTTGCGTCTAGAGCCTTTGCATTGAGGGCTATCTGAAAACGGCTGTGGCGCTGAAGTTGCCTGTGAATGTGGAGTTGGTGGCATGTGAAACCCACATGTGGAGCATTCGTTTGTGTGGGATGCTCTACCAGGTTCATTTCAGTCCTAGCCATACAAAGGGCACTAAGCATAGAGCGTGAAAACTGAGTTTCCTTGAGAGCTGCTTGGAAGCCTGATGGTGTGTGAAGTTAGTGAGCCAAATGGAGTTGTTCTCCACAAGAACCACTCGGCTGATCCTTCTTCAATATGCCCTTCACCAACATGCAGTGTTTCCTTGATTGAATTAGCTCTCACACCAATATTTGCGTCTAGAGCCTTTGCATTGAGGGCTATCTGAAAACGGCTGTGGCGCTGAAGTTGCCTGTGAATGTGGAGTTGGTGGCATGTGAAACCCGCATGTGGAGCATTCGTTTGTGTGGGATGCTCTACCAGGTTCATTCCTAGATAATGCACTCAAAGGGCACTAAGCATAGAGTGTGAAAACTGAGTTTCCTTGAGAGCTGTTTGGAAGCCTGATGGTGTGTGAAGTTAGTGAGCCAAATGGAGTTGTTCTCCCACAAGAACCACTCGGCTGATCCTTCTTCAATATGCCCTTCACCAACATGCAGTGTTTCCTTGATTGAATTAGCTCTCACACCAATATTTGCGTCTAGAGCCTTTGCATTGAGGGCTATCTGAAAACGGCTGTGGCGCTGAAGTTGCCTGTGAATGTGGAGTTGGTGGCATGTGAAACCCGCATGTGGAGCATTCGTTTGTGTGGGATGCTCCACCACTATCATTTCAGTCCTAGCCATACAAAGGGCACTAAGCATAGAGTGTGAAAACTGAGTTTCCTTGAGAGCTGCTTGGAAGCCTGATGGTGTGTGAAGTTAGTGAGCCAAATGGAGTTGTTCTCCCACAAGAACCACTCGGCTGATCCTTCTTCAATATGCCCTTCACCAACATGCAGTGTTTCCTTGATTGAATTAGCTCTCACACCAATATTTGCGTCTAGAGCCTTTGCATTGAGGGCTATCTGAAAACGGCTGTGGCGCTGAAGTTGCCTGTGAATGTGGAGTTGGTGGCATGTGAAACCCGCATGTGGAGCATTCGTTTCTGTTGGATGCTGACCAAGCTTCATTTCAGTCCTAGGCACTCAAAGGGCACTAAGCATAGAGTGTGAAAACTGATTTTCCTTGAGAGCTGCTTGGAAGCCTGATGGTGTGTGAAGTTAGTGAGAGAAATGGAGTTGTTCTCCCACAAGAACCACTCGGCTGATCCTTCTTCAATATGCCCTTCACCAACATGCAGTGTTTCCTTGATTGAATTAGCTCTCACACCAATATTTGCGTCTAGAGCCGTTGCATTGAGGGCTATCTGAAACGGCTGTGGCGCTGAAGTTGCCTGTGAATGTGGAGTTGGTGGCATGTGAAACCCGCATGTGGAGCATTCGTTTGTGTGGGATGCTGACCAAACTTCATTTCAGTCCTAGGCACTCAAAGGGCACTAAGCATAGAGTGTGAAAACTGAGTTTCCTTGAGAGCTGTTTGGAAGCCTGATGGTGTGTGAAGTTAGTGAGCCAAATGGAGTTGTTCTCCCACAAGAACCACTCGGCTGATCCTTCTTCAATATGCCCTTCACCAACATGCAGTGTTTCCTTGATTGAATTAGCTCTCACACCAATATTTGCGTCTAGAGCCTTTGCATTGAGGGCTATCTGAAAAACGGCTGTGGCGCTGAAGTTGCCTGTGAATGTGGAGTTGGTGGCATGTGAAACCCGCATGTGGAGCATTCGTTTCTGTGGAATGCTCTACCAGGTTCATTCCTAGATAATGCACTCAAAGGGCACTAAGCATAGAGTGTGAAAACTGAGTTTCCTTGAGAGCTGCTTGGAAGCCTGATGGTGTGTGAAGTTAGTGAGCCAAATGGAGTTGTTCTCCCACAAGAACCACTCGGCTGATCCTTCTTCAATATGCCCTTCACCAACATGCAGTGTTTCCTTGATTGAATTAGCTCTCACACCAATATTTGCGTCTAGAGCCTTTGCATTGAGGGCTATCTGAAAACGGCTGTGGCGCTGAAGTTGCCTGTGAATGTGGAGTTGGTGGCATGTGAAACCCACATGTGGAGCATTCGTTTGTGTGGGATGCTCTACCAGGTTCATTTCAGTCCTAGCCATACAAAGGGCACTAAGCATAGAGCGTGAAAACTGAGTTTCCTTGAGAGCTGCTTGGAAGCCTGATGGTGTGTGAAGTTAGTGAGCCAAATGGAGTTGTTCTCCCACAAGAACCACTCGGCTGATCCTTCTTCAATATGCCCTTCACCAACATGCAGTGTTTCCTTGATTGAATTAGCTCTCACACCAATATTTGCGTCTAGAGCCTTTGCATTGAGGGCTATCTGAAAACGACTGTGGTGCTGAAGTTGCCTGTGAATGTGGAGTTGGTGGCATGTGAAACCCGCATGTGGAGCATTCGTTTGTGTGGGATGCTCTACCAGGTTCATTCCTAGATAATGCACTCAAAGGGCACTAAGCATAGAGTGTGAAAACTGAGTTTCCTTGAGAGCTGCTTGGAAGCCTGATGGTGTGTGAAGTTAGTGAGCCAAATGGAGTTGTTCTCCCACAAGAACCACTCGGCTGATCCTTCTTCAATATGCCCTTCACCAACATGCAGTGTTTCCTTGATTGAATTAGCTCTCACACCAATATTTGCGTCTAGAGCCTTTGCATTGAGGGCTATCTGAAAACGGCTGTGGCGCTGAAGTTGCCTGTGAATGTGGAGTTGGTGGCATGTGAAACCCGCATGTGGAGCATTCGTTTCTGTGGAATGCTCTACCAGGTTCATTCCTAGATAATGCACTCAAAGGGCACTAAGCATAGAGTGTGAAAACTGAGTTTCCTTGAGAGCTGCTTGGAAGCCTGATGGTGTGTGAAGTTAGTGAGCCAAATGGAGTTGTTCTCCCACAAGAACCACTCGGCTGATCCTTCTTCAATATGCCCTTCACCAACATGCAGTGTTTCCTTGATTGAATTAGCTCTCACACCAATATTTGCGTCTAGAGCCTTTGCATTGAGGGCTATCTGAAAACGGCTGTGGCGCTGAAGTTGCCTGTGAATGTGGAGTTGGTGGCATGTGAAACCCGCATGTGGAGCATTCGTTTCTGTGGGATGCTGACCAAGCTTCATTTCAGTCCTAGGCACTCAAAGGGCACTAAGCATAGAGTGTGAAAACTGAGTTTCCTTGAGAGCTGTTTGGAAGCCTGATGGTGTGTGAAGTTAGTGAGCCAAATGGAGTTGTTCTCCCACAAGAACCACTCGGCTGATCCTTCTTCAATATGCCCTTCACCAACATGCAGTGTTTCCTTGATTGAATTAGCTCTCACACCAATAGTTGCGTCTAGAGCCGTTGCATTGAGGGCTATCTGAAAACGACTGTGGTGCTGAAGTTGCCTGTGAATGTGGAGTTGGTGGCATGTGAAACCCGCATGTGGAGCATTCGTTTGTGTGGGATGCTCTACCAGGTTCATTCCTAGATAATGCACTCAAAGGGCACTAAGCATAGAGTGTGAAAACTGAGTTTCCTTGAGAGCTGCTTGGAAGCCTGATGGTGTGTGAAGTTAGTGAGCCAAATGGAGTTGTTCTCCCACAAGAACCACTCGGCTGATCCTTCTTCAATATGCCCTTCACCAACATGCAGTGTTTCCTTGATTGAATTAGCTCTCACACCAATATTTGCATCTAGAGCCTTTGCATTGAGGGCTATCTGAAAACGGCTGTGGCGCTGAAGTTGCCTGTGAATGTGGAGTTGGTGGCATGTGAAACCCGCATGTGGAGCATTCGTTTGTGTGGGATGCTCTACCAGGTTCATTCCTAGATAATGCACTCAAAGGGCACGAAGCATAGAGTGTGAAAACTGAGTTTCCTTGAGAGCTGTTTGGAAGCCTGATGGTGTGTGAAGTTAGTGAGCCAAATGGAGTTGTTCTCCCACAAGAACCACTCGGCTGATCCTTCTTCAATATGCCCTTCACCAACATGCAGTGTTTCCTTGATTGAATTAGCTCTCACACCAATATTTGCGTCTAGAGCCTTTGCATTGAGGGCTATCTGAAAACGGCTGTGGCGCTGAAGTTGCCTGTGAATGTGGAGTTGGTGGCATGTGAAACCGGCATGTGGAGCATTCGTTTGTGTGTGATGCTCTACCAATATCATTTCAGTCCTAGCCATACAAAGGGCACTAAGCATAGAGTGTGAAAACTGAGTTTCCTTGAGAGCTGCTTGGAAGCCTGATGGTGTGTGAAGTTAGTGAGCCAAATGGAGTTGTTCTCCCACAAGAACCACTCGGCTGATCCTTCTTCAATATGCCCTTCACCAACATGCAGTGTTTCCTTGATTGAATTAGCTCTCACACCAATATTTGCGTCTAGAGCCTTTGCATTGAGGGCTATCTGAAAACGGCTGTGGTGCTGAAGTTGCCTGTGAATGTGGAGTTGGTGGCATGTGAAACCCGCATGTGGAGCATTCGTTTCTGTGGGATGCTGACCAAGCTTCATTTCAGTCCTAGGCACTCAAAGGGCACTAAGCATAGAGTGTGAAAACTGAGTTTCCTTGAGAGCTGCTTGGAAGCCTGATGGTGTGTGAAGTTAGTGAGCCAAATGGAGTTGTTCTCCCACAAGAACCACTCGGCTGATCCTTCTTCAATATGCCCTTCACCAACATGCAGTGTTTCCTTGATTGAATTAGCTCTCACACCAATATTTGCGTCTAGAGCCTTTGCATTGAGGGCTATCTGAAACGGCTGTGGCGCTGAAGTTGCCTGTGAATGTGGAGTTGGTGGCATGTGAAACCCGCATGTGGAGCATTCGTTTGTGTGGGATGCTGACCAAACTTCATTTCAGTCCTAGGCACTCAAAGGGCACTAAGCATAGAGTGTGAAAACTGAGTTTCCTTGAGAGCTGCTTGGAAGCCTGATGGTGTGTGAAGTTAGTGAGCCAAATGGAGTTGTTCTCCCACAAGAACCACTCGGCTGATCCTTCTTCAATATGCCCTTCACCAACATGCAGTGTTTCCTTGATTGAATTAGCTCTCACACCAATATTTGCGTCTAGAGCCTCTGCATTGAGGGCTATCTGAAAACGGCTGTGGCGCTGAAGTTGCCTGTGAATGTGGAGTTGGTGGCATGTGAAACCCGCATGTGGAGCATTCGTTTGTGTGGAATGCTCTACCAGGTTCATTCCTAGATAATGCACTCAAAGGGCACTAAGCATAGAGTGTGAAAACTGAGTTTCCTTGAGAGCTGCTTGGAAGCCTGATGGTGTGTGAAGTTAGTGAGCCAAATGGAGTTGTTCTCCCACAAGAACCACTCGGCTGATCCTTCTTCAATATGCCCTTCACCAACATGCAGTGTTTCCTTGATTGAATTAGCTCTCACACCAATATTTGCGTCTAGAGCCTTTGCATTGAGGGCTATCTGAAAACGGCTGTGGCGCTGAAGTTGCCTTTGAATGTGGAGTTCGTGGCATGTGAAACCCGCATGTGGAGCATTCGTTTCTGTGGGATGCTGACCAAGCTTCATTTCAGTCCTAGGCACTCAAAGGGCACTAAGCATAGAGTGTGAAAACTGAGTTTCCTTGAGAGCTGCTTGGAAGCGTGATGGTGTGTGAAGTTAGTGAGCCAAATGGAGTTGTTCTCCCACAAGAACCACTCGGCTGATCCTTCTTCAATATGCCCTTCACCAACATGCAGTGTTTCCTTGATTGAATTAGCTCTCACACCAATATTTGCGTCTAGAGCCTTTGCATTGAGGGCTATCTGAAAACGGCTGTGGCGCTGAAGTTGCCTGTGAATGTGGAGTTGGTGGCATGTGAAACCCGCATGTGGAGCATTCGTTTGTGTGGGATGCTCTACCAGGTTCATTCCTAGATAATGCACTCAAAGGGCACTAAGCATAGAGTGTGAAAACTGAGTTTCCTTGAGAGCTGCTTGGAAGCCTGATGGTGTGTGAAGTTAGTGAGCCAAATGGAGTTGTTCTCCCACAAGAACCACTCGGCTGATCCTTCTTCAATATGCCCTTCACTAACATGCAGTGTTTCCTTGATTGAATTAGCTCTCACACCAATATTTGCGTCTAGAGCCTTTGCATTGAGGGCTATCTGAAAACGGCTGTGGCGCTGAAGTTGCCTGTGAATGTGGAGTTGGTGGCATGTGAAACCCGCATGTGGAGCATTCGTTTCTGTGGGATGCTGACCAAGCTTCATTTCAGTCCTAGCCATACAAAGGGCACTAAGCATAGAGTGTGAAAACTGAGTTTCCTTGAGAGCTGTTTGGAAGCCTGATGGTGTGTGAAGTTAGTGAGCCAAATGGAGTTGTTCTCCCACAAGAACCACTCGGCTGATCCTTCTTCAATATGCCCTTCACCAACATGCAGTGTTTCCTTGATTGAATTAGCTCTCACACCAATATTTGTGTCTAGAGCCGTTGCATTGAGGGCTATCTGAAAACGGCTGTGGCGCTGAAGTTGCCTGTGAATGTGGAGTTGGTGGCATGTGAAACCCGCATGTGGAGCATTCGTTTGTGTGGGATGCTCTACCAGGTTCATTCCTAGATAATGCACTCAAAGGGCACTAAGCATAGAGTGTGAAAACTGAGTTTCCTTGAGAGCTGCTTGGAAGCCTGATGGTGTGTGAAGTTAGTGAGCCAAATGGAGTTGTTCTCCCACAAGAACCACTCGGCTGATCCTTCTTCAATATGCCCTTCACCAACATGCAGTGTTTCCTTGATTGAATTAGCTCTCACACCAATATTTGCGTCTAGAGCCTTTGCATTGAGGGCTATCTGAAAACGGCTGTGGCGCTGAAGTTGCCTGTGAATGTGGAGTTGGTGGCATGTGAAACCCGCATGTGGAGCATTCGTTTCTGTGGGATGCTGACCAAGCTTCATTTCAGTCCTAGCCATACAAAGGGCACGAAGCATAGAGTGTGAAAACTGAGTTTCCTTGAGAGCTGTTTGGAAGCCTGATGGTGTGTGAAGTTAGTGAGCCAAATGGAGTTGTTCTCCCACAAGAACCACTCGGCTGATCCTTCTTCAATATGCCCTTCACCAACATGCAGTGTTTCCTTGATTGAATTAGCTCTCACACCAATAGTTGCGTCTAGAGCCTTTGCATTGAGGGCTATCTGAAAACGACTGTGGTGCTGAAGTTGCCTGTGAATGTGGAGTTGGTGGCATGTGAAACCCGCATGTGGAGCATTCGTTTGTGTGGGATGCTCTACCAGGTTCATTCCTAGATAATGCACTCAAAGGGCACTAAGCATAGAGTGTGAAAACTGAGTTTCCTTGAGAGCTGTTTGGAAGCCTGATGGTGTGTGAAGTTAGTGAGCCAAATGGAGTTGTTCTCCCACAAGAACCACTCGGCTGATCCTTCTTCAATATGCCCTTCACCAACATGCAGTGTTTCCTTGATTGAATTAGCTCTCACACCAATATTTGCATCTAGAGCCTTTGCATTGAGGGCTATCTGAAAACGGCTGTGGCGCTGAAGTTGCCTGTGAATGTGGAGTTGGTGGCATGTGAAACCCGCATGTGGAGCATTCGTTTGTGTGGGATGCTCTACCAGGTTCATTCCTAGATAATGCACTCAAAGGGCACTAAGCATAGAGTGTGAAAACTGAGTTTCCTTGAGAGCTGTTTGGAAGCCTGATGGTGTGTGAAGTTAGTGAGCCAAATGGAGTTGTTCTCCCACAAGAACCACTCGGCTGATCCTTCTTCAATATGCCCTTCACCAACATGCAGTGTTTCCTTGATTGAATTAGCTCTCACACCAATATTTGCGTCTAGAGCCTTTACATTGAGGGCTATCTGAAAACGGCTGTGGCGCTGAAGTTGCCTGTGAATGTGGAGTTGGTGGCATGTGAAACCGGCATGTGGAGCATTCGTTTGTGTGGGATGCTCTACCAATATCATTTCAGTCCTAGCCATACAAAGGGCACTAAGCATAGAGTGTGAAAACTGAGTTTCCTTGAGAGCTGCTTGGAAGCCTGATGGTGTGTGAAGTTAGTGAGCCAAATGGAGTTGTTCTCCCACAAGAACCACTCGGCTGATCCTTCTTCAATATGCCCTTCACCAACATGCAGTGTTTCCTTGATTGAATTAGCTCTCACACCAATATTTGCGTCTAGAGCCTTTGCATTGAGGGCTATCTGAAAACGGCTGTGGCGCTGAAGTTGCCTGTGAATGTGGAGTTGGTGGCATGTGAAACCCGCATGTGGAGCATTCGTTTCTGTGGGATGCTGACCAAGCTTCATTTCAGTCCTAGGCACTCAAAGGGCACTAAGCATAGAGTGTGAAAACTGAGTTTCCTTGAGAGCTGCTTGGAAGCCTGATGGTGTGTGAAGTTAGTGAGCCAAATGGAGTTGTTCTCCCACAAGAACCACTCGGCTGATCCTTCTTCAATATGCCCTTCACCAACATGCAGTGTTTCCTTGATTGAATTAGCTCTCACACCAATATTTGCGTCTAGAGCCTTTGCATTGAGGGCTATCTGAAACGGCTGTGGCGCTGAAGTTGCCTGTGAATGTGGAGTTGGTGGCATGTGAAACCCGCATGTGGAGCATTCGTTTGTGTGGGATGCTGACCAAACTTCATTTCAGTCCTAGGCACTCAAAGGGCACTAAGCATAGAGTGTGAAAACTGAGTTTCCTTGAGAGCTGCTTGGAAGCGTGATGGTGTGTGAAGTTAGTGAGCCAAATGGAGTTGTTCTCCCACAAGAACCACTCGGCTGATCCTTCTTCAATATGCCCTTCACCAACATGCAGTGTTTCCTTGATTGAATTAGCTCTCACACCAATATTTGCGTCTAGAGCCTTTGCATTGAGGGCTATCTGAAAACGGCTGTGGCGCTGAAGTTGCCTGTGAATGTGGAGTTGGTGGCATGTGAAACCCGCATGTGGAGCATTCGTTTGTGTGGAATGCTCTACCAGGTTCATTCCTAGATAATGCACTCAAAGGGCACTAAGCATAGAGTGTGAAAACTGAGTTTCCTTGAGAGCTGCTTGGAAGCCTGATGGTGTGTGAAGTTAGTGAGCCAAATGGAGTTGTTCTCCCACAAGAACCACTCGGCTGATCCTTCTTCACTATGCCCTTCACCAACATGCAGTGTTTCCTTGATTGAATTAGCTCTCACACCAATATTTGCGTCTAGAGCCTTTGCATTGAGGGCTATCTGAAAACGGATGTGGCGCTGAAGTTGCCTGTGAATGTGGAGTTGGTGGCATGTGAAACCCGCATGTGGAGCATTCGTTTCTGTGGGATGCTGACCAAGCTTCATTTCAGTCCTAGGCACTCAAAGGGCACTAAGCATAGAGTGTGAAAACTGAGTTTCCTTGAGAGCTGCTTGGAAGCCTGATGGTGTGTGAAGTTAGTGAGCCAATTGGAGTTGTTCTCCCACAAGAACCACTCGGCTGATCCTTCTTCAATATGCCCTTCACCAACATGCAGTGTTTCCTTGATTGAATTAGCTCTCACACCAATATTTGCGTCTAGAGCCTTTGCATTGAGGGCTATCTGAAACGGCTGTGGCGCTGAAGTTGCCTGTGAATGTGGAGTTGGTGGCATGTGAAACCCGCATGTGGAGCATTCGTTTGTGTGGGATGCTGACCAAACTTCATTTCAGTCCTAGGCACTCAAAGGGCACTAAGCATAGAGTGTGAAAACTGAGTTTCCTTGAGAGCTGCTTGGAAGCCTGATGGTGTGTGAAGTTAGTGAGCCAAATGGAGTTGTTCTCCCACAAGAACCACTCGGCTGATCCTTCTTCAATATGCCCTTCACCAACATGCAGTGTTTCCTTGATTGAATTAGCTCTCACACCAATATTTGCGTCTAGAGCCTTTGCATTGAGGGCTATCTGAAAACGGCTGTGGCGCTGAAGTTGCCTGTGAATGTGGAGTTGGTGGCATGTGAAACCCGCATGTGGAGCATTCGTTTCTGTGGGAAGCTGACCAAGCTTCATTTCAGTCCTAGCCATACAAAGGGCACTAAGCATAGAGTGTGAAAACTGAGTTTCCTTGAGAGCTGTTTGGAAGCCTGATGGTGTGTGAAGTTAGTGAGCCAAATGGAGTTGTTCTCCCACAAGAACCACTCGGCTGATCCTTCTTCAATATGCCCTTCACCAACATGCAGTGTTTCCTTGATTGAATTAGCTCTCACACCAATATTTGCGTCTAGAGCCGTTGCATTGAGGGCTATCTGAAAACGGCTGTGGCGCTGAAGTTGCCTGTGAATGTGGAGTTGGTGGCATGTGAAACCCGCATGTGGAGCATTCGTTTGTGTGGGATGCTCTACCAGGTTCATTCCTAGATAATGCTCTCAAAGAGCACTAAGCATAGAGTGTGAAAACTGAGTTTCCTTGAGAGCTGCTTGGAAGCCTGATGGTGTGTGAAGTTAGTGAGCCAAATGGAGTTGTTCTCCCACAAGAACCACTCGGCTGATCCTTCTTCAATATGCCCTTCACCAACATGCAGTGTTTCCTTGATTGAATTAGCTCTCACACCAATATTTGCGTCTAGAGCCTTTGCATTGAGGGCTATCTGAAAACGGCTGTGGCGCTGAAGTTGCCTGTGAATGTGGAGTTGGTGGCATGTGAAACCCGCATGTGGAGCATTCGTTTGTGTGGGATGCTCTACCAGGTTCATTCCTAGATAATGCACTCAAAGGGCACTAAGCATAGAGTGTGAAAACTGAGTTTCCTTGAGAGCTGTTTGGAAGCCTGATGGTGTGTGAAGTTAGTGAGCCAAATGGAGTTGTTCTCCCACAAGAACCACTCGGCTGATCCTTCCTCAATATGCCCTTCACCAACATGCAGTGTTTCCTTGATTGAATTAGCTCTCACACCAATATTTGCGTCTAGAGCCTTTACATTGAGGGCTATCTGAAAACGGCTGTGGCGCTGAAGTTGCCTGTGAATGTGGAGTTGGTGGCATGTGAAACCCGCATGTGGAGCATTCGTTTGTGTGGGATGCTCTACCACTATCATTTCAGTCCTAGCCATACAAAGGGCACTAAGCATAGAGTGTGAAAACTGAGTTTCCTTGAGAGCTGCTTGGAAGCCTGATGGTGTGTGAAGTTAGTGAGCCAAATGGAGTTGTTCTCAAACAAGAACCACTCGGCTGATCCTTCTTCAATATGCCCTTCACCAACATGCAATGTTTCCTTGATTGAATTAGCTCTCACACCAATATTTGCGTCTAGAGCCTTTGCATTGAGGGCTATCTGAAAACGGCTGTGGCGCTGAAGTTGCCTGTGAATGTGGAGTTGGTGGCATGTGAAACCCGCATGTGGAGCATTCGTTTGTGTGGGAAGCTCTACCAGGTTCATTCCTAGATAATGCACTCAAAGGGCACTAAGCATAGAGTGTGAAAACTGAGTTTCCTTGAGAGCTGTTTGGAAGCCTGATGGTGTGTGAAGTTAGTGAGCCAAATGGAGTTGTTCTCCCACAAGAACCACTCGGCTGATCCTTCTTCAATATGCCCTTCACCAACATGCAGTGTTTCCTTGATTGAATTAGCTCTCACACAAATATTTGCGTCTAGAGCCTTTACATTGAGGGCTATCTGAAAACGGCTGTGGCGCTGAAGTTGCCTGTGAATGTGGAGTTGGTGGCATGTGAAACCCGTATGTGGAGCATTCGTTTGTGTGGGATGCTCTACCACTATCATTTCAGTCCTAGCCATACAAAGGGCACTAAGCATAGAGTGTGAAAACTGAGTTTCCTTGAGAGCTGCTTGGAAGCCTGATGGTGTGTGAAGTTAGTGAGCCAAATGGAGTTGTTCTCCCTCAAGAACCACTCGGCTGATCCTTCTTCAATATGCCCTTCACCAACATGCAGTGTTTCCTTGATTGAATTAGCTCTCACACCAATATTTGCGTCTAGAGCCTTTGCATTGAGGGCTATCTGAAAACGGATGTGGCGCTGAAGTTGCCTGTGAATGTGGAGTTGGTGGCATGTGAAACCCGCATGTGGAGCATTCGTTTCTGTGGGATGCTGACCAAGCTTCATTTCAGTCCTAGGCACTCAAAGGGCACTAAGCATAGAGTGTGAAAACTGAGTTTCCTTGAGAGCTGCTTGGAAGCCTGATGGTGTGTGAAGTTAGTGAGCCAAATGGAGTTGTTCTCCCACAAGAACCACTCGGCTGATCCTTCTTCAATATGCCCTTCACCAACATGCAGTGTTTCCTTGATTGAATTAGCTCTCACACCAATATTTGCGTCTAGAGCCTTTGCATTGAGGGCTATCTGAAAACGGCTGTGGCGCTGAAGTTGCCTGTGAATGTGGAGTTGGTGGCATGTGAAACCCGCATGTGGAGCATTCGTTTGTGTGGGATGCTGACCAAACTTCATTTCAGTCCTAGGCACTCAAAGGGAACTAAGCATAGAGTGTGAAAACTGAGTTTCCTTGAGAGCTGCTTGGAAGCCTGATGGTGTGTGAAGTTAGTGAGCCAAATGGAGTTGTTCTCCCACAAGAACCACTCGGCTGATCCTTCTTCAATATGCCCTTCACCAACATGCAGTGTTTCCTTGATTGAATTAGCTCTCACACCAATATTTGCGTCTAGAGCCTTTGCATTGAGGGCTATCTGAAAATGGCTGTGGCGCTGAAGTTGCCTGTGAATGTGGAGTTGGTGGCATGTGAAACCCGCATGTGGAGCATTCGTTTGTGTGGAATGCTCTACCAGGTTCATTCCTAGATAATGCACTCAAAGGGCACTAAGCATAGAGTGTGAAAACTGAGTTTCCTTGAGAGCTGCTTGGAAGCCTGATGGTGTGTGAAGTTAGTGAGCCAAATGGAGTTGTTCTCCCACAAGAACCACTCGGCTGATCCTTCTTCAATATGCCCTTCACCAACATGCAGTGTTTCCTTGATTGAATTAGCTCTCACACCAATATTTGCGTCTAGAGCCTTTGCATTGAGGGCTATCTGAAAATGGCTGTGGCGCTGAAGTTGCCTGTGAATGTGGAGTTGGTGGCATGTGAAACCCGCATGTGGAGCATTCGTTTCTGTGGAATGCTGACCAAGCTTCATTTCAGTCCTAGCCATACAAAGGGCACGAAGCATAGAGTGTGAAAACTGAGTTTCCTTGAGAGCTGTTTGGAAGCCTGAAGGTGTGTGAAGTTAGTGAGCCAAATGGAGTTGTTCTCCCACAAGAACCACTCGGCTGATCCTTCTTCAATATGCCCTTCACCAACATGCAGTGTTTCCTTGATTGAATTAGCTCTCACACCAATATTTGCGTCTAGAGCCGTTGCATTGAGGGCTATCTGAAAACGGCTGTGGCGCTGAAGTTGCCTGTGAATGTGGAGTTGGTGGCATGTGAAACCCGCATGTGGAGCATTCGTTTGTGTGGGATGCTCTACCAGGTTCATTCCTTGATAATGCACTCAAAGGGCACTAAGCATAGAGTGTGAAAACTGAGTTTCCTTGAGAGCTGCTTGGAAGCCTGATGGTGTGTGAAGTTAGTGAGCCAAATGGAGTTGTTCTCCCACAAGAACCACTCGGCTGATCCTTCTTCAATATGCCCTTCACCAACATGCAGTGTTTCCTTGATTGAATTAGCTCTCACACCAATATTTGCGTCTAGAGCCGTTGCATTGAGGGCTATCTGAAAACGGCTGTGGCGCTGAAGTTGCCTGTGAATGTGGAGTTGGTGGCATGTGAAACCCGCATGTGGAGCATTCGTTTCTGTGGGATGCTGACCAAGCTTCATTTCAGTCCTAGCCATACAAAGGGCACGAAGAATAGAGTGTGAAAACTGAGTTTCCTTGAGAGCTATTTGGAAGCCTGATGGTGTGTGAAGTTAGTGAGCCAAATGGAGTTGTTCTCCCACAAGAACCACTCGGCTGATCCTTCTTCAATATGCCCTTCACCAACAAGCAGTGTTTCCTTGATTGAATTAGCTCTCACACCAATATTTGCGTCTAGAGCCTTTGCATTGAGGGCTATCTGAAAACGGCTGTGGCGCTGAAGTTGCCTGTGAATGTGGAGTTAGTGGCATGTGAAACCCACATGTGGAGCATTCGTTTGTGTGGGATGCTCTACCAGGTTCATTTCAGTCCTAGCCATACAAAGGGCACTAAGCATAGAGTGTGAAAACTGAGTTTCCTTGAGAGCTGCTTGGAAGCCTGATGGTGTGTGAAGTTAGTGAGCCAAATGGAGTTGTTCTCCCACAAGAACCACTCGGCTGATCCTTCTTCAATATGCCCTTCACCAACATGCAGTGTTTCCTTGATTGAATTAGCTCTCACACCAATAGTTGCGTCTAGAGCCTTTGCATTGAGGGCTATCTGAAAACGGCTGTGGCGCTGAAGTTGCCTGTGAATGTGGAGTTGGTGGCATGTGAAACCGGCATGTGGAGCATTCGTTTCTGTGGGATGCTGACCAAGCTTCATTTCAGTCCTAGCCATACAAAGCGCACGAAGCATAGAGTGTGAAAACTGAGTTTCCTTGAGAGCTGTTTGGAAGCCTGATGGTGTGTGAAGTTAGTGAGCCAAATGGAGTTGTTCTCCCACAAGAACCACTCGGCTGATCCTTCTTCAATATGCCCTTCACCAACATGCAGTGTTTCCTTGATTGAATTAGCTCTCACACCAATATTTGCGTCTAGAGCCGTTGCATTGAGGGCTATCTGAAAACGGCTGTGGCGCTGAAGTTGCCTGTGAATGTGGAGTTGGTGGCATGTGAAACCCGCATGTGGAGCATTCGTTTGTGTGGGATGCTCTACCAGGTTCATTCCTAGATAATGCACTCAAAGGGCACAGAGCATAGAGTGTGAAAACTGAGTTTCCTGGAGAGCTGCTTGGAAGCCTGATGGTGTGTGAAGTTAGTGAGCCAAATGGAGTTGTTCTCCCACAAGAACCACTCGGCTGATCCTTCTTCAATATGCCCTTCACCAACATGCAGTGTTTCCTTGATTGAATTAGCTCTCACACCAATATTTGCGTCTAGAGCCTTTGCATTGAGGGCTATCTGAAAACGGCTGTGGCGCTGAAGTTGCCTGTGAATGTGGAGTTGGTGGCATGTGAAACCCGCATGTGGAGCATTCGTTTGTGTGGGATGCTCTACCAGGTTCATTCCTAGATAATGCACTCAAAGGGCACTAAGCATAGAGCGTGAAAACTGAGTTTCCTTGAGAGCTGCTTGGAAGCCTGATGGTGTGTGAAGTTAGTGAGCCAAATGGAGTTGTTCTCCCACAAGAACCACTCGGCTGATCCTTCTTCAATATGCCCTTCACCAACATGCAGTGTTTCCTTGATTGAATTAGCTCTCACACCAATAGTTGCGTCTAGAGCCTTTGCATTGAGGGCTATCTGAAAACGATTGTGGTGCTGAAGTTGCCTGTGAATGTGGAGTTGGTGGCATGTGAAACCCGCATGTGGAGCATTCGTTTGTGTGGGATGCTCTACCAGGTTCATTCCTAGATAATGCACTCAAAGGGCACTAAGCATAGAGTGTGAAAACTGAGTTTCCTTGAGAGCTGTTTGGAAGCCTGATGGTGTGTGAAGTTAGTGAGCCAAATGGAGTTGTTCTCCCACAAGAACCACTCGGCTGATCCTTCTTCAATATGCCCTTCACCAACATGCAGTGTTTCCTTGATTGAATTAGCTCTCACACCAATATTTGCGTCTAGAGCCTTTGCATTGAGGGCTATCTGAAAACGGCTGTGGCGCTGAAGTTGCCTGTGAATGTGGAGTTGGTGGCATGTGAAACCCGCATGTGGAGCATTCGTTTGTGTGGAATGCTCTACCAGGTTCATTCCTAGATAATGCACTCAAAGGGCACTAAGCATAGAGTGTGAAAACTGAGTTTCCTTGAGAGCTGCTTGGAAGCCTGATGGTGTGTGAAGTTAGTGAGCCAAATGGAGTTGTTCTTCCACAAGAACCACTCGGCTGATCCTTCTTCAATATGCCCTTCACCAACATGCAGTGTTTCCTTGATTGAATTAGCTCTCACACCAATATTTGCGTCTAGAGCCTTTGCATTGAGGGCTATCTGAAAACGGCTGTGGCGCTGAAGTTGCCTGTGAATGTGGAGTTGGTGGCATGTGAAACCCGCATGTGGAGCATTCGTTTGTGTGGGATGCTGACCAAGCTTCATTTCAGTCCTAGGCACTCAAAGGGCACTAAGCATAGAGTGTGAAAACTGAGTTTCCTTGAGAGCTGCTTGGAAGCCTGATGGTGTGTGAAGTTAGTGAGCCAAATGGAGTTGTTCTCCCACAAGAACCACTCGGCTGATCCTTCTTCAATATGCCCTTCACCAACATGCAGTGTTTCCTTGATTGAATTAGCTCTCACACCAATATTTGCGTCTAGAGCCGTTGCATTGAGGGCTATCTGAAAGCGGCTGTGGCGCTGAAGTTGCCTGTGAATGTGGAGTTGGTGGCATGTGAAACCCGCATGTGGAGCATTCGTTTGTGTGGGATGCTCTACCAGGTTCATTCCTAGATAATGCACTCAAAGGGCACTAAGCATAGAGTGTGAAAACTGAGTTTCCTTGAGAGCTGCTTGGAAGCCTGATGGTGTGTGAAGTTAGTGAGCCAAATGGAGTTGTTCTCCCACAAGAACCACTCGGCTGATCCTTCTTCAATATGCCCTTCACCAACATGCAGTGTTTCCTTGATTGAATTAGCTCTCACACCAATATTTGCGTCTAGAGCCTTTGCATTGAGGGCTATCTGAAAACGGCTGTGGCGCTGAAGTTGCCTGTGAATGTGGAGTTGGTGGCATGTGAAACCCGCATGTGGAGCATTCGTTTGTGTGGGATGCTCTACCAGGTTCATTCCTAGATAATGCACTCAAAGGGCACTAAGCATAGAGTGTGAAAACTGAGTTTCCTTGAGAGCTGCTTGGAAGCCTGATGGTGTGTGAAGTTAGTGAGCCAAATGGAGTTGTTCTCCCACAAGAACCACTCGGCTGATCCTTCTTCAATATGCCCTTCACCAACATGCAGTGTTTCCTTGATTGAATTAGCTCTCACACCAATATTTGCGTCTAGAGCCTTTGCATTGAGGGCTATCTGAAAACGGCTGTGGCGCTGAAGTTGCCTGTGAATGTGGAGTTGGTGGCATGTGAAACCCGCATGTGGAGCATTCGTTTGTGTGGGATGCTCTACCAGGTTCATTCCTAGATAATGCACTCAAAGGGCACTAAGCATAGAGTGTGAAAACTGAGTTTCCTTGAGAGCTGTTTGGAAGCCTGATGGTGTGTGAAGTTAGTGAGCCAAATGGAGTTGTTCTCCCACAAGAACCACTCGGCTGATCCTTCTTCAATATGCCCTTCACCAACATGCAGTGTTTCCTTGATTGAATTAGCTCTCACACCAATATTTGCGTCTAGAGCCTTTACATTGAGGGCTATCTGAAAACGGCTGTGGCGCTGAAGTTGCCTGTGAATGTGGAGTTGGTGGCATGTGAAACCGGCATGTGGAGCATTCGTTTGTGTGTAATGCTCTACCAGGTTCATTTCAGTCCTAGCCATACAAAGGGCACTAAGCATAGAGTTTGAAAACTGAGTTTCCTTGAGAGCTGCTTGGAAGCCTGATGGTGTGTGAAGTTAGTGAGCCAAATGGAGTTGTTCTCCCACAAAAACCACTCGGCTGATCCTTCTTCAATATGCCCTTCACCAACATGCAGTGTTTCCTTGATTGAATTAGCTCTCACACCAATATTTGCGTCTAGAGCCTTTGCATTGAGGGCTATCTGAAAACGGCTGTGGCGCTGAAGTTGCCTGTGAATGTGGAGTTGGTGGCATGTGAAACCCGCATGTGGAGCATTCGTTTGTGTGGGATGCTCTACCAGGTTCATTCCTAGATAATGCACTCAAAGGGCACTAAGCATAGAGTGTGAAAACTGAGCTTCCTTGAGAGCTGTTTGGAAGCCTGATGGTGTGTGAAGTTAGTGAGCCAAATGGAGTTGTTCTCCCACAAGAACCACTCGGCTGATCCTTCTTCAATATGCCCTTCACCAACATGCAGTGTTTCCTTGATTGAATTAGCTCTCACACCAATATTTGCGTCTAGAGCCTTCACATTGAGGGCTATCTGAAAACGGCTGTGGCGCTGAAGTTGCCTGTGAATGTGGAGTTGGTGGCATGTGAAACCGGCATGTGGAGCATTCGTTTGTGTGGGATGCTCTACCACTATCATTTCAGTCCTAGCCATACAAAGGGCACTAAGCATAGAGTGTGAAAACTGAGTTTCCTTGAGAGCTGCTTGGAAGCCTGATGGTGTGTGACGTTAGTGAGCCAAATGGAGTTGTTCTCCCACAAGAACCACTCGGCTGATCCTTCTTCAATATGCCCTTCACCAACATGCAGTGTTTCCTTGATTGAATTAGCTCTCACACCAATATTTGCGTCTAGAGCCTTTGCATTGAGGGCTATCTGAAAACGGCTGTGGCGCTGAAGTTGCCTGTGAATGTGGAGTTGGTGGCATGTGAAACCTGCATGTGGAGCATTCGTTTCTGTGGGATGCTGACCAAGCTTCATTTCAGTCCTAGGCACTCAAAGGGCACTAAGCATAGAGTGTGAAAACTGAGTTTCCTTGAGAGCTGCTTGGAAGCCTGATGGTGTGTGAAGTTAGTGAGCCAAATGGAGTTGTTCTCCACAAGAACCACTCGGCTGATCCTTCTTCAATATGCCCTTCACCAACATGCAGTGTTTCCTTGATTGAATTAGCTCTCACACCAATATTTGCGTCTAGAGCCTTTGCATTGAGGGCTATCTGAAACGGCTGTGGTGCTGAAGTTGCCTGTGAATGTGGAGTTGGTGGCATGTGAAACCCGCATGTGGAGCATTCGTTTGTGTGGGATGCTGACCAAACTTCATTTCAGTCCTAGGCACTCAAAGGGCACTAAGCATAGAGTGTGAAAACTGAGTTTCCTTGAGAGCTGCTTGGAAGCCTGATGGTGTGTGAAGTTAGAGAGCCAAATGGAGTTGTTCTCCCACAAGAACCACTCGGCTGATCCTTCTTCAATATGCCCTTCACCAACATGCAGTGTTTCCTTGATTGAATTAGCTCTCACACCAATATTTGCGTCTAGAGCCTTTGCATTGAGGGCTATCTGAAAACGGCTGTGGCGCTGAAGTTGCCTGTGAATGTGGAGTTGGTGGCATGTGAAACCCGCATGTGGAGCATTCGTTTCTGTGGGATGCTGACCAAGCTTCATTTCAGTCCTAGCCATACAAAGGGCACGAAGCATAGAGTGTGAAAACTGAGTTTCCTTGAGAGCTGTTTGGAAGCCTGATGGTGTGTGAAGTTAGTGAGCCAAATGGAGTTGTTCTCCCACAAGAACCACTCGGCTGATCCTTCTTCAATATGCCCTTCACCAACATGCAGTGTTTCCTTGATTGAATTAGCTCTCACACCAATATTTGCGTCTAGAGCCGTTGCATTGAGGGCTATCTGAAAACGGCTGTGGCGCTGAAGTTGCCTGTGAATGTGGAGTTGGTGGCATGTGAAACCCGCATGTGGAGCATTCGTTTGTGTGGGATGCTCTACCAGGTTCATTCCTAGATAATGCACTCAAAGGGCACTAAGCATAGAGTGTGAAAACTGAGTTTCCTTGAGAGCTGCTTGGAAGCCTGATGGTGTGTGAAGTTAGTGAGCCAAATGGAGTTGTTCTCCCACAAGAACCACTCGGCTGATCCTTCTTCAATATGCCCTTCACCAACATGCAGTGTTTCCTTGATTGAATTAGCTCTCACACCAATATTTGCGTCTAGAGCCTTTACATTGAGGGCTATCTGAAAACGGCTGTGGCGCTGAAGTTGCCTGTGAATGTGGAGTTGGTGGCATGTGAAACCGGCATGTGGAGCATTCGTTTGTGTGGGATGCTCTACCACTATCATTTCAGTCCTAGGCACTCAAAGGGCACTAAGCATAGAGTGTGAAAACTGAGTTTCCTTGAGAGCTGCTTGGAAGCCTGATGGTGTGTGAAGTTAGTGAGCCAAATGGCGTTGTTCTCCCACAAGAACCACTCGGCTGATCCTTCTTCAATATGCCCTTCACCAACATGCAGTGTTTCCTTGATTGAATTAGCTCTCACACCAATATTTGCGTCTAGAGCCTTTGCATTGAGGGCTATCTGAAACGGCTGTGGTGCTGAAGTTGCCTGTGAATGTGGAGTTGGTGGCATGTGAAACCCGCATGTGGAGCATTCGTTTGTGTGGGATGCTGACCAAACTTCATTTCAGTCCTAGGCACTCAAAGGGCACTAAGCATAGAGTGTGAAAACTGAGTTTCCTTGAGAGCTGCTTGGAAGCCTGATGGTGTGTGAAGTTAGTGAGCCAAATGGAGTTGTTCTCCCACAAGAACCACTCGGCTGATCCTTCTTCAATATGCCCTTCACCAACATGCAGTGTTTCCTTGATTGAATTAGCTCTCACACCAATATTTGCGTCTAGAGCCTTTGCATTGAGGGCTATCTGAAAACGGCTGTGGCGCTGAAGTTGCCTGTGAATGTGGAGTTGGTGGCATGTGAAACCCGCATGTGGAGCATTCGTTTGTGTGGAATGCTCTACCAGGTTCATTCCTAGATAATGCACTCAAAGGGCACTAAGCATAGAGTGTGAAACCTGAGTTTCCTTGAGAGCTGCTTGGAAGCCTGATGGTGTGTGAAGTTAGTGAGCCAAATGGAGTTGTTCTGCCACAGGAACCACTCGGCTGATCCTTCTTCAATATGCCCTTCACCAACATGCAGTGTTTCCTTGATTGAATTAGCTCTGACACCAATATTTGCGTCTAGAGCCTTTGCATTGAGGGCTATCTGAAAACGGCTGTGGCGCTGAAGTTGCCTGTGAATGTGGAGTTGGTGGCATGTGAAACCCGCATGTGGAGCATTCGTTTGTGTGGGATGCTCTACCAGGTTCATTTCAGTCCTAGCCTTACATAGGGCACTAAGCATAGAGTGTGAAACCTGAGTTTCCTTGAGAGCTGCTTTGAAGCCTGATGGTGTGTGAAGTTAGTGAGCCAAATGGAGTTGTTCTCCCACAAGAACCACTCGGCTGATCCTTCTTCAATATGCCCTTCACCAACATGCAGTGTTTCCTTGATTGAATTAGCTCTCACACCAATATTTGCGTCTAGAGCCTTTGCATTGAGGGCTATCTGAAAACGGCTGTGGCGCTGAAGTTGCCTGTGAATGTGGAGTTGGTGGCATGTGAAACCCGCATGTGGAGCATTCGTTTGTGTGGGATGCTCTACCAGGTTCATTTCTAGATAATGCACTCAAAGGGCACTAAGCATAGAGTGTGAAAACTGAGTTTCCGAGAGACTCGCAAGGCCGACATAGGAGGAAGACTGTGAGAGAGCTCACAGACAGAGAGGTCTAGAACGCGACAAAAGCGTAAGTTCAGCAGCATAGAACTACAGGGAGAAGAACGTGAAGATCCCTGGACAGTGTGGAGCCAAAAAAACCCACACAACTCGGAAGAGCAACCAGGGAAAAAACAAAGCAAAGGACAGGGAAGACGACTTTCCGCTCCTGACCTGCTGAGTCACCTCTGAGTGCAGACGCTGAAAGCCGCCGAACCCACCCAAAGACCGACCTGAAGACGCTGTGGCCGTGAGGGACCGGAGGTGATTGGGACCCGCTGGCATCTGCTCACACCTGGTCACCAGGACTCGCCAGGACCTGCCCCGCTGCGGACACCAGGACCCTGAATCACCGGGACCCGCCGGCATCTGCCCACCCTAGTCGCCAACCCAGCCGCAGCCGCAGCCTCCAGGCTCCATCGCGGACCCGCGGAGACCAGCAACGGACGCAGCAGTCGGGAGACGCACTGGCGGCCAGGATTCCCACCAGAGGAAGAGGCAGACTGCAAGAACCTGAGGTTTGAGTGAGTTGGGGTGGGGGACAGTGGTGGGTTGGAGGCTTCGGGAGTTGGCCCCCCAGGGGCACGGGACAGAGCCTGAACACAATTGGTCTCCCCGCCCCTGCCCCCCTCAGGCTCCAGCCTCTAGAGACACAGGGCGAGTGCCTTGAGACTGCCAAAACTGTGTCTGGGAGAAAGGCAAAAGGCACACTGGATACTCCCCTGTGCCTTTGCGGTGTGGCACTCAGCTGGGCGGTGCTATCCCACAGGAACCCAAGCACGCCTCTGGGCTGGGCAGTTCCCTGCTAGCGCAGGGGCGGTCGGTCCCCTGCAAGTGCTGGGGTGGGCGGACCTGCGCAGGAGGCGTTTCCAGAAAGCACCTGGAACACGCCCTATAGTCCCTTGCTCCGAGCCCTGTGAGCCAGTAAACAGGGTGCGCGCACAGAGAGTGCCTTCACTCCCCCACGCCCTGTGGTAGCATACCTGTAGGGGACGAGCTGAGAGTGCGCTTTGAATCCTCTGGGCCCTGGAAGAGGCGCCCTGAGGTCCAGTGTTCTGGAGACGCACCAAAAGTGCCTTGAAAATTCCCACACCCTGCTACTCCACGCCTGCAGACTCCGATCTCTACAGGATAGTGCTTGGAGACCCCTCAGCACACTGGTGCCTAGGTCTCTCAAAAAAGAAACACTAACACAATGGGAAGAAATACCAGAAAAGGTAATGATCCAGATGAGAGTGCCAACACCCTACCAATAAAGGATCGAAAGCCAATGTCTATTTCGGAGATGCGAGATGAAGACATAGAAGATCTACCAGACAAGGAATTCAAAAAAATAATGTTAAAATATGTCAGAGACAATGAGAAGAATTGGGAGGACTTCAAGGAATTCAAGAACCACATAGCCTCAGAAATACAACAAATGAAAAGTAAAATCCTTGACTTAGAGCACAAAATTGAGAGCCTAACCAACAGAACAAATACAGCAGAAGAGAGGATCTCTGAAACGGAAGACACACAAAACGAACACACCCAGTTCATGAAACAGCTGGAGACAAGTCTGAACAAAGCCAATAAGACCATACAAGAAATGAAAGACAACCTCAGAAAATCAAATATTAGGATTATTGGCCTTCCTGAAGGAGCGGAAAAAGAATCAGGAATGCAAATGGTGCTCGACGAAATTATACAGGAAAACTTTCAAAACACTTGGAACATGAATCCAGCTCAAATCCAGGACGGTCAGAGGACTCCCAGCAGATATGACCCAAAGCAATCTTCACCCAGACATATGGTGCTCAAGTTCCACTCCAACGAAGACAAAGAAAGAATCCTGAGACAAGTACGAAGCAGAGAAAAGATCACATACCGGGGAAAACCAATCAGGATCACGGCTGACTTTTCTGAAGAGACCTTACAAGCAAGAAGAGAATGGACAAAGATCTTCCAAATCCTGAATCAGAACAACTGTCAACCAAGAATATTGTACCCAGCAAAGATCTCATTCGTATTTGAGAACGAAATCAAATACTTCCACAGCAAAGAGAAATTAGAAGAATATGCCAGCACAAAACCAGCTCTACAAAATCTCCTTAGAAATGCACTAATTCCAGAAAAAAAGGAGGTGAATCATAAGCAAAGATGGCAAACAGGAAGGTCTCCCCACTAAAGTCCACACAAGGAAGGGCAATAACACAGATATCAACACCCACAAAAACAAGTGTGGCAGGGCAAAATCACAACCTCTCAATTTTAACTCTCAACACAAATGGCCTGAACTCACCAATCAAAAGGCATAGATTAACAGAATGGATTATCAAACAGCACCCAACTATCTGTTGCCTACAAGAGACACATCTAACCAGAAGAGATTCAAAGAAGCTGAAAGTGAAAGGTTGGAAACAGATATTTCATGCCAATGGACGAGAAAAAAAGGCTGGGGTAGCTGTCTTAATTTCAGATGATGTGGACTTCAATCTGACACACATCAAAAAGGACAGGGAAGGACATTATATATTGGTGAAGGGACTGATCCATCAGGAAGTAATTACCATTGTGAACATATATGCACCAAATTCAAACGCACCTAGCTACGTGAAGCAATTACTCACGGACTTAAGGGGAGACATAGATATGCACACAATAATAGTGGGTGATCTTAACACCCCACTAACAACTATAGACAGATCAACAAAACAAAAACTCAACAAAGAAACAACAGAACTCATACAAACAATAGAACAACTGGACTTGGTTGACATTTATAGAATTTTTTACCCTAAGGCCACAGATTATACATTTTTTTCAGCAGTACATGGCACCTTCTCCAGGATCGACCACATGATAGGACACAAAGCAAACCTAAATAACTTCAAAAAGATAGGAATCATACCATGTACCCTCTCAGACCACCACGGAATGAAGCTGGAAATCAGCAATTCAAAATGCCCCAGGAAATACAGAAACTCTTGGAGGCTGAACAATATGCTACTAAACGAACAATGGATCAGAGAAGAAATTAAAGATGAGATCAAAAAATTTATGGAAACCAATGAAAACTCTGACACAACATTCCAAAATTTGTGGGACACTGCCAAAGCAGTGCTACGGGGTAAACTCATCGCAATTGGAGCTCATGTCAAGGCCCAAGAGAGGCGCCAAATACAGGAACTAAACACACACCTCCAGGAACTGGAAAAACAACAGCAGAAGAGCCCCACACACAATAGGAAACAAGAAATCATCAAAACAAGGGAGGAAATCAACCAGATAGAAATAAAAAAAACCATACACAAAATCAATGAATCAAAAAGCTGGTTTTTTGAGAAGATAAACAAGATAGACACTCCACTGGCCCGACTGACAAAGAAAAAACAAGAGAAGGCAAGAATTAACAGCATCAAAGATGAAAAAGGCAACATAACAACAGACACCGCATCCATTAAGGCCATAATCAGAAATTATTACAAAGCACTGTACTCCAACAAATCAGAAGATCACCAAGAAATGGAAAAGTTCTTAGACTTCTACCACTTGCCAAAACTTAGCCCAGAGGCAACAAACGACCTGAACAAACCCATAACTGAAGTAGAGATTGAATCAGTGATTAAAGACCTCCCAACAAGGAAAAGCCCAGGCCCAGACGGCTTCACTCCAGAATTCTACAAAACATTCCGAACAGAGCTGACCCCAATC
Organism: Ochotona princeps; assembly: GCF_030435755.1. Taxonomy (NCBI): domain Eukaryota; kingdom Metazoa; phylum Chordata; class Mammalia; order Lagomorpha; family Ochotonidae; genus Ochotona; species Ochotona princeps. Next base: position 37,361 of record NW_026701048.1, read on the forward strand.
CTCTACAAACTCTTCAAAACAATAGAAAAAGAGGCAACCCTTCCAAACCCATTCTATGAAGTCAACATTACCTTAATCCCAAAACCAGACAGAGAACTAACAGAGAAGGAAAACTACAGACCTATCTCTTTGATGAACATTGATGCTAAGATTCTCAACAAAATCCTAGCCAACAGAATTCAAAAACACATCAGACAGATCATTCATCCAGATCAAGTAGGATTCATCCCTGGAATGCAGGGATGGTTCAACATTCGAAAATCTATAAATGTGATACACCACATCCAAAAACTGAAAAACAAGAATCACATGATAGTATCAATAGATGCGGAAAAAGCTTTCGACAAAATCCAACATCACTTCCTACTAAAAACCCTAACCAAGGTAGGCATAGATGGAAAAATCCACAACATAATTAAAGCCATATATGAAAAACCCAACGCCAGCATCATACTGAATGGAGAAAAGCTGGAACCCTTCCCACTGAGATCTGGAACAAGACAGGGATGTCCACTTTCTCCACTACTATTCAACATAGTCCTAGAGGTACTCGCTGAGGCCATAAGACAAGAAAAAGAAATCAGAGGAATCCAAATGGGAAACGAAGAAGTCAAGCTCTCACTATACGCAGATGATATGATTCTTTATGTAGAAGAGCCAAGAGACTCAATACAGAGACTGCTAGAACTTGTACGAGAGTTTGGTAGAGTGGCAGGGTACAAAATTAATGAACAAAAATCAACAGCCATAGTGTATGCGAACAGCCCCAAGATGGAAAAAGACTTAACCAGCAAGATACCATTCAAAATAACAGAGAAAAGTATGAAATATCTGGGAATAAATCTAACCAAAAATGTAGAAGACTTATTTGAAGAAAACTACAATCTGCTTAAAAAAGAAATTGAACAAGACCTCAAAAGATGGAGTAATATCCCATGCTCCTGGATAGGTAAAATCAATATCATTAAAATGTCTATACTGCCAAAAGCAATATATACATTCAACGCAATCCCAATCAAATTGCCCAAAATATTCTTCATGGAACTGGAAACAATGATCCAAAGGTTCATCTGGAAGCACAAAAAACCACGGATAGCTAGAACTATCCTGAAGAACAGGAAGTTAGCAGGGGGAATCACAGTTCCGGACCTCTGGACATACTATAGGGCAGTGGTTATCAAAACAGCGTGGTACTGGCACAAAGATAGAGAGGAAGATCAATGGAGCAGAATAGAAACGCCAGAAGGAAACCCACACAGATACAGCCAAATAATCTTTGACAAAAAGACAAACGACAACCCAGGCAAATGGGAAGGTCTGTTCAATAAATGCTGCTGGGACAACTGGTTGATAGCCTGCAGAAACAAAAAAATAGATCCACATCTCTCACCATACACTAAGATCAGATCTAAATGGATAACAGATCTAAACCTACATCCAGAAACCTTCAAACTTTTGGAAGAAAATGTTGGAAACACACTGGAACACTTAGGGGTAGGCCCTCACTTCCTAAAAAAGACTCCAGATGCAGTAGAAATCAAGACCAAAATAAACAATTGGGACCTCATCAAACTAAGAAGCTTCTGTACAGCTAGAGAAACAATCAACAAAGTAAAAAGGCAACCCACAGAATGGGAGAAGATCTTCGCACACGACATAGGTGATAGAGGGCTAATATCCAGAATATACAAAGAGCTACAAAACAACCAAAATGTCAAAACAAACAAGCCACTCAAGAAATGGGCACGGGAAATGGGCAGACACTTCACAAAGGAACAAACCCAAATGGCAAATAAACATATGAAAAAATGCTCAAGTTCCCTGGCAATAAGGGAAATCCAAATTAAAACATCAATGAGGTACCACCTAACGCCAGTAAGACTGGCCCACATGAATAAAAGCACCAACGACACTTGTTGGCGAGGTTGCGGGGAAAAGGGAACCCTACTCCACTGCTGGTGGGGCTGCAGGATGGTACAGCCTCTATGGAAATCAGTATGGAGAATATTCAAACAACTCAAATTCAACATACCGTATAATCCAGCAATAGCACTCCTAGGAATATATCCAGAACACTTGTTCTATGAGAAACCAACATGTACTCCTATGTTCATAGCAGCACAATCAGTAATTGCAAAAACATGGAAACAACCAAAATGCCCATCAAAAGAGGATTGGATAAGAAAGCTATGGTTCATCTACTCCATGGAATACTACTCAGCTATTAAAAAAAACAAAATGCAGTTCTTTGTGGCCAAATGGGCCAAACTGGAAACCATAATGCTAAGGGAAATGAGCCAATCCCAAAAGGTTAAATACCACATGTTTGCCTTAATTTAAGATGATATGATGTTATGTATAACATGTTATGTTTTGAATGTTATATGTTGTGTATAAACTAAAATTGAAGTATAGGTGAGGTGGTCACAGAAGGAGGCTGGGAACCCGCATTTACTTTTAACATATTGGTTACTCATTACTATGTCAATTAATTCCATAATGATGTAAATTTTTGCTGATGGTATGTTGGAGCTTTCAATTGACTGGGATGATACTCTGCTGGCTCTGTCATCAGACCAGAGAGGGTATACCTAAGAAACCGTTGAACTTGACGGGACAATAAGATGCTGGACTCTATGTTTGGTATACGCTTGCAATGGGGAAATCTCAACTGAACTTGAGCTGTGGTTATGCAATAAGGTGGAGGAATCCACCATGGTGGGAGGGTTTGGGGAGGGGTGGGGAGAACCCAAGTATCTATGTAACTGTGTCACATAATACAATGTAATTACTGAAGTTAAATAATAAATAATTTAAAAAAAAAAAAAAAGAAAAGAAAACTGAGTTTCCTTGAGAGCTGCCTGGAAGCCTGATGGTGTGTGAAGTTAGTGAGCCAAATGGAGTTGTTCTCCCACAAGAACCACTCGGCTGATCCTTCTTCAATATGCCCTTCACCAACATGCAGTGTTTCCTTGATTGAATTAGCTCTCACACCAATATTTGCGTCTAGAGCCTTTACATTGAGGGCTATCTGAAAACGGCTGTGGCACTGAAGTTGCCTGTGAATGTGGAGTTGGTGGCATGTGAAACCCGCATGTGGAGCATTCGTTTGTGTGGGATGCTCTACCAGGTTCATTTCAGTCCTAGCCATACAAAGGGCACTAAGCATAGAGTGTGAAAACTGAGTTTCCTTGACAGCTGCTTGGAAGCCTGATGGTGTGTGAAGTTAGTGAGCCAAATGGAGTTGTTCTCCCACAAGAACCACTCGGCTGATCCTTCTTCAATATGCCCTTCACCAACATGCAGTGTTTCCTTGATTGAATTAGCTCTCACACCAATATTTGCGTCTAGAGCCTTTGCATTGAGGACTATCTGAAAACGGCTGTGGCGCTGAAGTTGCCTGTGAACGTGGAGTTGGTGGCATGTGAAACCCGCATGTGGAGCATTCGTTTGTGTGGGATGCTCTACCAGGTTCATTCCTAGATAATGCACTCAAAGGGCACTAAGCATAGAGTGTGAAAACTGAGTTTCCTTGAGAGCTGCTTGGAAGCCTGATGGTGTGTGAAGTTAGTGAGCCAAATGGAGTTGTTCTCCCACAAGAACCACTCGGCTGATCCTTCCTCAATATGCCCTTCACCAACATGCAGTGTTTCCTTGATTGAATTAGCTCTCACACCAATATTTGCGTCTAGAGCCTTTGCATTGAGGGCTATCTGAAAACGGTTGTGGCGCTGAAGTTGCCTGTGAATGTGGAGTTGGTGGCATGTGAAACCCGCATGTGGAGCATTCGTTTGTGTGGGATGCTCTACCAGGTTCATTTCAGTCCTAGCCATACAAAGGGCACTAAGCATGGAGCGTGAAAACTGAGTTTCCTTGAGAGCTGCTTGGAAGCCTGATGGTGTGTGAAGTTAGTGAGCCAAATGGAGTTGTTCTCCCACAAGAACCACTCGGCTGATCCTTCTTCAATATGCCCTTCACCAACATGCAGTGTTTCCTTGATTGAATTAGCTCTCACACCAATATTTGCGTCTAGAGCCTTTGCATTGAGGGCTATCTGAAAACGGCTGTGGCGCTGAAGTTGCCTGTGAATGTGGAGTTGGTGGCATGTGAAACCCGCATGTGGAGCATTCGTTTGTGTGGGATGCTCTACCAGGTTCATTCCTAGATAATGCACTCAAAGGGCACTAAGCATAGAGTGTGAAAACTGAGTTTCCTTGAGAGCTGCTTGGAAGCCTGATGGTGTGTGAAGTTAGTGAGCCAAATGGAGTTTTTCTCCCACAAGAACCACTCGGCTGATCCTTCTTCAATATGCCCTTCACCAACATGCAGTGTTTCCTTGATTGAATTAACTCTCACACCAATATTTGCGTCTAGAGCCTTTGCATTGAGGGCTATCTGAAAACGGCTGTGGCGCTGAAGTTGCCTGTGAATGTGGAGTTGGTGGCATGTGAAACCCGCATGTGGAGCATTCGTTTGTGTGGGATGCTCTACCAGGTTCATTTCAGTGCTAGCCATACAAAGGGCACTAAGCATAGAGTGTGAAAACTGAGTTTCCTTGAGAGCTGCCTGGAAGCCTGATGGTGTGTGAAGTTAGTGAGCCAAATGGAGTTGTTCTCCCACAAGAACCACTCGGCTGATCCTTCTTCAATATGCCCTTCACCAACATGCAGTGTTTCCTTGATTGAATTAGCTCTAACACCAATAGTTGCGTCTAGAGCCTTTGCATTGAGGGCTATCTGAAAACGGCTGTGGCGCTGAAGTTGCCTGTGAATGTGGAGTTGGTGGCATGTGAAACCCGCATGTGGAGCATTCGTTTGTGTGGGATGCTCTACCAGGTTCATTTCAGTGCTAGCCATACAAAGGGCACTAAGCATAGAGTGTGAAAACTGAGTTTCCTTGAGAGCTGCTTGGAAGCCTGATGGTGTGTGAAGTTAGTGAGCCAAATGGAGTTGTTCTCCCACAAGAACCACTCGGCTGATCCTTCTTCAATATGCCCTTCACCAACATGCAGTGTTTCCTTGATTGAATTAGCTCTCACACCAATAGTTGCGTCTAGAGCCTTTGCATTGAGGGCTATCTGAAAACGGCTGTGGCGCTGAAGTTGCCTGTGAATGTGGAGTTGGTGGCATGTGAAACCCGCATGTGGAGCATTCGTTTGTGTGGGATGCTCTACCAGGTTCATTCCTAGATAATGCACTCAAAGGGCACTAAGCATAGAGTGTGAAAACTGAGTTTCCTTGAGAGCTGTTTGGAAGCCTGATGGTGTGTGAAGTTAGTGAGCCAAATGGAGTTGTTCTCCCACAAGAACCACTCGGCTGATCCTTCTTCAATATGCCCTTCACCAACATGCAGTGTTTCCTTGATTGAATTAGCTCTCACACCAATATTTGCGTCTAGAGCCTTTACATTGAGGGCTATCTGAAAACGGCTGTGGCACTGAAGTTGCCTGTGAATGTGGAGTTGGTGGCATGTGAAACCCACATGTGGAGCATTCGTTTGTGTGTAATGCTCTACCAGGTTCATTTCAGTCGTAGCCATACAAAGGGCACTAAGCATAGAGTGTGAAAACTGAGTTTCCTTGACAGCTGCTTGGAAGCCTGATGGTGTGTGAAGTTAGTGAGCCAAATGGAGTTGTTCTCCCAAAAGAACCACTCGGCTGATCCTTCTTCAATATGCCCTTCACCAACATGCAGTGTTTCCTTGATTGAATTAGCTCTCACACCAATATTTGCGTCTAGAGCCTTTGCATTGAGGGCTATCTGAAAACGGCTGTGGCGCTGAAGTTGCCTGTGAATGTGGGGTTGGTGGCATGTGAAACCCGCATGTGGAGCATTCGTTTGTGTGGGATGCTCTACCAGGTTCATTTCAGTGCTAGCCATACAAAGGGCACTAAGCATAGAGTGTGAAAACTGAGTTTCCTTGAGAGCTGCTTGGAAGCCTGATGGTGTGTGAAGTTAGTGAGCCAAATGGAGTTGTTCTCCCACAAGAACCACTCGGCTGATCCTTCTTCAATATGCCCTTCACCAACATGCAGTGTTTCCTTGATTGAATTAGCTCTCACACCAATATTTGCGTCTAGAGCCTTTGCATTGAGGGCTATCTGAAAACGGCTGTGGCGCTGAAGTTGCCTGTGAATGTGGAGTTGGTGGCATGTGAAACCCGCATGTGGAGCATTCGTTTATGTACGATGCTCTCCAAGCTTCATTTCAGTCCTAGGCACTCAAAGGGCACTAAGCATAGAGTGTGAAAACTGAGTTTCCTTGAGAGCTGCTTGGAAGCCTGATGGTGTGTGAAGTTAGTGAGCCAAATGGAGTTGTTCTCCCACAAGAACCACTCGGCTGATCCTTCTTCAATATGCCCTTCACCAACATGCAGTGTTTCCTTGATTGAATTAGCTCTCACACCAATATTTGCGTCTAGAGCCTTTGCATTGAGGGCTATCTGAAAACGGCTGTGGCGCTGAAGTTGCCTGTGAATGTGGAGTTGGTGGCATGTGAAACCCGCATGTGGAGCATTCGTTTGTGTGGGATGCTCTACCAGGTTCATTTCAGTGCTAGCCATACAAAGGGCACTAAGCATAGAGTGTGAAAACTGAGTTTCCTTGAGAGCTGCCTGGAAGCCTGATGGTGTGTGAAGTTAGTGAGCCAAATGGAGTTGTTCTCCCACAAGAACCACTCGGCTGATCCTTCTTCAATATGCCCTTCACCAACATGCAGTGTTTCCTTGATTGAATTAGCTCTCACACCAATAGTTGCGTCTAGAGCCTTTGCATTGAGGGCTATCTGAAAACGGCTGTGGCGCTGAAGTTGCCTGTGAATGTGGAGTTGGTGGCATGTGAAACCCGCATGTGGAGCATTCGTTTGTGTGGGATGCTCTACCAGGTTCATTTCAGTCCTAGCCATACAAAGGGCACTAAGCATAGAGTGTGAAAACTGAGTTTCCTTGAGAGCTGCTTGGAAGCCTGATGGTGTGTGAAGTTAGTGAGCCAAATGGAGTTGTTCTCCCACAAGAACCACTCGGCTGATCCTTCTTCAATATGCCCTTCACCAACATGCAGTGTTTCCTTGATTGAATTAGCTCTCACACCAATATTTGCGTCTAGAGCCTTTGCATTGAGGGCTATCTGAAAACGGCTGTGGCGCTGAAGTTGCCTGTGAATGTGGAGTTGGTGGCATGTGAAACCCGCATGTGGAGCATTCGTTTGTGCGGGATGCTCTACCAGGTTCATTCCTAGATAATGCACTCAAAGGGCACTAAGCATAGAGTGTGAAAACTGAGTTTCCTTGAGAGCTGCTTGGAAGCCTGATGGTGTGTGAAGTTAGTGAGCCAAATGGAGTTGTTCTCCCACAAGAACCACTCGGCTGATCCTTCTTCAATATGCCCTTCACCAACATGCAGTGTTTCCTTGATTGAATTAGCTCTCACACCAATATTTGCGTCTAGAGCCTTTGCATTGAGGGCTATCTGAAAACGGCTGTAGCGCTGAAGTTGCCTGTGAATGTGGAGTTGGTGGCATGTGAAACCCGCATGTGGAGCATTCGTTTGTGTGGGATGCTGACCAACCTTCTTTTCAGTCCTGGGCACACAAAGATCACTAAGCATAGAGTGTGAAAACTGAGTTTCCTTGAGAGCTGCTTGGAAGCCTGATGGTGTGTGAAGTTAGTGAGCCAAATGGAGTTGTTCTCCCACAAGAACCACTCGGCTGATCCTTCTTCAATATGCCCTTCACCAACATGCAGTGTTTCCTTGATTGAATTAGCTCTCACACCAATGTTTGCGTCTAGAGCCTTTGCATTGAGGGCTATCTGAAAACGGCTGTGGCGCTGAAGTTGCCTGTGAATGTGGAGTTGGTGGCATGTGAAACCCGCATGTGGAGCATTCGTTTGTGTGGGATGCTCTACCAGGTTCATTCCTAGATAATGCACTCAAAGGGCACTAAGCATAGAGTGTGAAAACTGAGTTTCCTTGAGAGCTGCTTGGAAGCCTGATGGTGTGTGAAGTTAGTGAGCCAAATGGAGTTGTTCTCCCACAAGAACCACTCTGCTGATCCTTCTTCAATATGCCCTTCACCAACATGCAGTGTTTCCTTGATTGAATTAGCTCTCACACCAATATTTGCGTCTAGAGCCTTTGCATTGAGGGCTATCTGAAAACGGCTGTGGTGCTGAAGTTGCCTGTGAATGTGGAGTTGGTGGCATGTGAAACCCGCATGTGGAGCATTCGTTTGTGTGGGATGCTGACCAAGCTTCATTTCAGTCCTGGGCACACAAAGAGCACTAAGCATAGAGTGTGAAAACTGAGTTTCCTTGAGAGCTGCTTGGAAGCCTGATGGTGTGTGAAGTTAGTGAGCCAAATGGAGTTGTTCTCCCACAAGATCCACTCGGCTGATCCTTCTTCAATATGCCCTTCACCAACATGCAGTGTTTCCTTGATTGAATTAGCTCTCACACCAATGTTTGCGTTTAGAGCCTTTGCATTGAGGGCTATCTGAAAACGGCTGTGGCGCTGAAGTTGCCTGTGAATGTGGAGTTGGTGGCATGTGAAACCCGCATGTGGAGCATTCGTTTGTGTGGGATGCTCTACCAGGTTCATTCCTAGATAATGCACTCAAAGGGCACTAAGCATAGAGTGTGAAAACTGAGTTTCCTTGAGAGCTGCTTGGAAGCCTGATGGTGTGTGAAGTTAGTGAGCCAAATGGAGTTGTTCTCCCACAAGAACCACTCGGCTGATCCTTCCTCAATATGCCCTTCACCAACATGCAGTGTTTCCTTGATTGAATTAGCTCTCACACCAATATTTGCGTCTAGAGCCTTTGCATTGAGGGCTATCTGAAAACGGCTGTGGCGCTGAAGTTGCCTGTGAATGTGGAGTTGGTGGCATGTGAAACCCGCATGTGGAGCATTCGTTTTTGTGGGATGCTGACCAAGCTTCATTTCAGTCCTGGGCACACAAAGAGCACTAAGCATAGAGTGTGAAAACTGAGTTTCCTTGAGAGCTGCTTGGAAGCCTGATGGTGTGTGAAGTTAGTGAGCCAAATGGAGTTGTTCTCCCACAAGAACCACTCGGCTGATCCTTCTTCAATATGCCCTTCACCAACATGCAGTGTTTCCTTGATTGAATTAGCTCTCACACCAATATTTGCGTCTAGAGCCTTTGCATTGAGGGCTATCTGAAAACGGCTGTGGCGCTGAAGTTGCCTGTGAATGTGGAGTTGGTGGCATGTGAAACCCGCATGTGGAGCATTCGTTTGTGTGGGATGCTGACCAAGCTTCATTTCAGTCCTGGGCACACAAAGAGCACTAAGCATAGAGTGTGAAAACTGAGTTTCCTTGAGAGCTGCTTGGAAGCCTGATGGTGTGTGAAGTTAGTGAGCCAAATGGAGTTGTTCTCCCACAAGAACCACTCGGCTGATCCTTCTTCAATATGCCCTTCACCAACATGCAGTGTTTCCTTGATTGAATTAGATCTCACACCAATATTTGCGTCTAGAGCCTTTGCATTGAGGGCTATCTGAAAACGGCTGTGGCGCTGAAGTTGCCTGTGAATGTGGAGTTGGTGGCATGTGAAACCCGCATGTGGAGCATTCGTTTGTGTGGGATGCTGACCAAGCTTCATTTCAGTCCTGGGCACACAAAGAGCACTAAGCATAGAGTGTGAAAACTGAGTTTCCTTGAGAGCTGCTTGGAAGCCTGATGGTGTGTGAAGTTAGTGAGCCAAATGGAGTTGTTCTCCCACAAGAACCACTCGGCTGATCCTTCTTCAATATGCCCTTCACCAACATGCAGTGTTTCCTTGATTGAATTAGCTCTCACACCAATGTTTGCGTTTAGAGCCTTTGCATTGAGGGCTATCTGAAAACGGCTGTGGCGCTGAATTTGCCTGTGAATGTGGAGTTGGTGGCATGTGAAACCCGCATGTGGAGCATTCGTTTGTGTGGGATGCTCTACCAGGTTCATTCCTAGATAATGCACTCAAAGGGCACTAAGCATAGAGTGTGAAAACTGAGTTTCCTTGAGAGCTGCTTGGAAGCCTGATGGTGTGTGAAGTTAGTGAGCCAAATGGAGTTGTTCTCGCACAAGAACCACTCGGCTGATCCTTCTTCTATATGCCCTTCACCAACATGCAGTGTTTCCTTGATTGAATTAGCTCTCACACCAATATTTGCGTCTAGAGCCTTTGCATTGAGGGCTATCTGAAAACGGCTGTGGCGCTGAAGTTGCCTGTGAATGTGGAGTTGGTGGCATGTGAAACCCGCATGTGGAGCATTCGTTTGTGTGGGATGCTCTACCAGGTTCATTCCTAGATAATGCACTCAAAGGGCACTAAGCATAGAGTGTGAAAACTGAGTTTCCTTGAGAGCTGATTGGAAGCCTGATGGTGTGTGAAGTTAGTGAGCCAAATGGAGTTGTTCTCCCACAAGAACCACTCGGCTGATCCTTCCTCAATATGCCCTTCACCAACATGCAGTGTTTCCTTGATTGAATTAGCTCTCACACCAATATTTGCGTCTAGAGCCTTTGCATTGAGGGCTATCTGAAAACGGCTGTGGCGCTGAAGTTGCCTGTGAATGTGGAGTTGGTGGCATGTGAAACCCGCATGTGGAGCATTCGTTTGTGTGGGATGCTGACCAAGCTTCATTTCAGTCCTGGGCACACAAAGAGCACTAAGCATAGAGTGTGAAAACTGAGTTTCCTTGAGAGCTGCTTGGAAGCCTGATGGTGTGTGAAGTTAGTGAGCCAAATGGAGTTGTTCTCCCACAAGAACCACTCGGCTGATCCTTCTTCAATATGCCCTTCACCAACATGCAGTGTTTCCTTGATTGAATTAGCTCTCACATCAATATTTGCGTCTAGAGCCTTTGCATTGAGGGCTATCTGAAAACGGCTGTGGCGCTGAAGTTGCCTGTGAATGTGGAGTTGGTGGCATGTGAAACCCGCATGTGGAGCATTCGTTTGTGTGGGTTGCTCTACCAGGTTCATTCCTTGATAATGCATTCAAAGGGCACTAAGCATAGAGTGTGAAAACTGAGTTTCCTTGAGAGCTGCTTGGAAGCCTGATGGTGTGTGAAGTTAGTGAGCCAAATGGAGTTGTTCTCCCACAAGAACCACTCGGCTGATCCTTCTTAAATATGCCCTTCACCAACATGCAGTGTTTCCTTGATTGAATTAGCTCTCACACCAATATTTGCGTCTAGAGCCTTTGCATTGAGGGCTATCTGAAAACGGCTGTGGCGCTGAAGTTGCCTGTGAATGTGGAGTTGGTGGCATGTGAAACCCGCATGTGGAGCATTCGTTTGTGTGGGATGCTGACCAACCTTCATTTCAGTCCTGGGCACACAAAGAGCACTAAGCATAGAGTGTGAAAACTGAGTTTCCTTGAGAGCTGCTTGGAAGCCTGATGGTGTGTGAAGTTAGTGAGCCAAATGGAGTTGTTCTCCCACAAGAACCACTCGGCTGATCCTTCTTCAATATGCCCTTCACCAACATGCAGTGTTTCCTTGATTGAATTAGCTCTGACACCAATATTTGCGTCTAGAGCCTTTGCATTGAGGGCTATCTGAAAACGGCTGTGGCGCTGAAGTTGCCTGTGAATGTGGAGTTGGTGGCATGTGAAACCCGCATGTGGAGCATTCGTTTGTGTGGGATGCTCTACCAGGTTCATTCCTAGATAATGCACTCAAAGGGCACTAAGCATAGAGTGTGAAAACTGAGTTTCCTTGAGAGCTGCTTGGAAGCCTGATGGTGTGTGAAGTTAGTGAGCCAAATGGAGTTGTTCTCCCACAAGAACCACTCGGCTGATCCTTCTTCAATATGCCCTTCACCAACATGCAGTGTTTCCTTGATTGAATTAGCTCTCACACCAATATTTGCGTCTAGAGCCTTTGCATTGAGGGCTATCTGAAAACGGCTGTGGCGCTGAAGTTGCCTGTGAATGTGGAGTTGGTGGCATGTGAAACCCGCATGTGGAGCATTCGTTTATGTACGATGCTCTCCAAGCTTCATTTCAGTCCTAGGCACTCAAAGGGCACTAAGCATAGAGTGTGAAAACTGAGTTTCCTTGAGAGCTGCTTGGAAGCCTGATGGTGTGTGAAGTTAGTGAGCCAAATGGAGTTGTTCTCGCACAAGAACCACTCGGCTGATCCTTCTTCTATATGCCCTTCACCAACATGCAGTGTTTCCTTGATTGAATTAGCTCTCACACCAATATTTGCGTCTAGAGCCTTTGCATTGAGGGCTATCTGAAAACGGCTGTGGCGCTGAAGTTGCCTGTGAATGTGGAGTTGGTGGCATGTGAAACCCGCATGTGGAGCATTCGTTTGTGTGGGATGCTGACCAAGCTTCATTTCAGTCCTGGGCACACAAAGAGCACTAAGCATAGAGTGTGAAAACTGAGTTTCCTTGAGAGCTGCTTGGAAGCCTGATGGTGTGTGAAGTTAGTGAGCCAAATGGAGTTGTTCTCCCACAAGAACCACTCGGCTGATCCTTCTTCAATATGCCCTTCACCAACATGCAGTGTTTCCTTGATTGAATTAGCTCTCACACCAATGTTTGCGTTTAGAGCCTTTGCATTGAGGGCTATCTGAAAACGGCTGTGGCGCTGAATTTGCCTGTGAATGTGGAGTTGGTGGCATGTGAAACCCGCATGTGGAGCATTCGTTTGTGTGGGATGCTCTACCAGGTTCATTCCTAGATAATGCACTCAAAGGGCACTAAGCATAGAGTGTGAAAACTGAGTTTCCTTGAGAGCTGCTTGGAAGCCTGATGGTGTGTGAAGTTAGTGAGCCAAATGGAGTTGTTCTCGCACAAGAACCACTCGGCTGATCCTTCTTCTATATGCCCTTCACCAACATGCAGTGTTTCCTTGATTGAATTAGCTCTCACACCAATATTTGCGTCTAGAGCCTTTGCATTGAGGGCTATCTGAAAACGGCTGTGGCGCTGAAGTTGCCTGTGAATGTGGAGTTGGTGGCATGTGAAACCCGCATGTGGAGCATTCGTTTGTGTGGGATGCTCTACCAGGTTCATTCCTAGATAATGCACTCAAAGGGCACTAAGCATAGAGTGTGAAAACTGAGTTTCCTTGAGAGCTGATTGGAAGCCTGATGGTGTGTGAAGTTAGTGAGCCAAATGGAGTTGTTCTCCCACAAGAACCACTCGGCTGATCCTTCCTCAATATGCCCTTCACCAACATGCAGTGTTTCCTTGATTGAATTAGCTCTCACACCAATATTTGCGTCTAGAGCCTTTGCATTGAGGGCTATCTGAAAACGGCTGTGGCGCTGAAGTTGCCTGTGAATGTGGAGTTGGTGGCATGTGAAACCCGCATGTGGAGCATTCGTTTGTGTGGGATGCTGACCAAGCTTCATTTCAGTCCTGGGCACACAAAGAGCACTAAGCATAGAGTGTGAAAACTGAGTTTCCTTGAGAGCTGCTTGGAAGCCTGATGGTGTGTGAAGTTAGTGAGCCAAATGGAGTTGTTCTCCCACAAGAACCACTCGGCTGATCCTTCTTCAATATGCCCTTCACCAACATGCAGTGTTTCCTTGATTGAATTAGCTCTCACATCAATATTTGCGTCTAGAGCCTTTGCATTGAGGGCTATCTGAAAACGGCTGTGGCGCTGAAGTTGCCTGTGAATGTGGAGTTGGTGGCATGTGAAACCCGCATGTGGAGCATTCGTTTGTGTGGGTTGCTCTACCAGGTTCATTCCTTGATAATGCATTCAAAGGGCACTAAGCATAGAGTGTGAAAACTGAGTTTCCTTGAGAGCTGCTTGGAAGCCTGATGGTGTGTGAAGTTAGTGAGCCAAATGGAGTTGTTCTCCCACAAGAACCACTCGGCTGATCCTTCTTAAATATGCCCTTCACCAACATGCAGTGTTTCCTTGATTGAATTAGCTCTCACACCAATATTTGCGTCTAGAGCCTTTGCATTGAGGGCTATCTGAAAACGGCTGTGGCGCTGAAGTTGCCTGTGAATGTGGAGTTGGTGGCATGTGAAACCCGCATGTGGAGCATTCGTTTGTGTGGGATGCTGACCAACCTTCATTTCAGTCCTGGGCACACAAAGAGCACTAAGCATAGAGTGTGAAAACTGAGTTTCCTTGAGAGCTGCTTGGAAGCCTGATGGTGTGTGAAGTTAGTGAGCCAAATGGAGTTGTTCTCCCACAAGAACCACTCGGCTGATCCTTCTTCAATATGCCCTTCACCAACATGCAGTGTTTCCTTGATTGAATTAGCTCTGACACCAATATTTGCGTCTAGAGCCTTTGCATTGAGGGCTATCTGAAAACGGCTGTGGCGCTGAAGTTGCCTGTGAATGTGGAGTTGGTGGCATGTGAAACCCGCATGTGGAGCATTCGTTTGTGTGGGATGCTCTACCAGGTTCATTCCTAGATAATGCACTCAAAGGGCACTAAGCATAGAGTGTGAAAACTGAGTTTCCTTGAGAGCTGCTTGGAAGCCTGATGGTGTGTGAAGTTAGTGAGCCAAATGGAGTTGTTCTCCCACAAGAACCACTCGGCTGATCCTTCTTCAATATGCCCTTCACCAACATGCAGTGTTTCCTTGATTGAATTAGCTCTCACACCAATATTTGCGTCTAGAGCCTTTGCATTGAGGGCTATCTGAAAACGGCTGTGGCGCTGAAGTTGCCTGTGAATGTGGAGTTGGTGGCATGTGAAACCCGCATGTGGAGCATTCGTTTATGTACGATGCTCTCCAAGCTTCATTTCAGTCCTAGGCACTCAAAGGGCACTAAGCATAGAGTGTGAAAACTGAGTTTCCTTGAGAGCTGCTTGGAAGCCTGATGGTGTGTGAAGTTAGTGAGCCAAATGGAGTTGTTCTCGCACAAGAACCACTCGGCTGATCCTTCTTCTATATGCCCTTCACCAACATGCAGTGTTTCCTTGATTGAATTAGCTCTCACACCAATATTTGCGTCTAGAGCCTTTGCATTGAGGGCTATCTGAAAACGGCTGTGGCGCTGAAGTTGCCTGTGAATGTGGAGTTGGTGGCATGTGAAACCCGCATGTGGAGCATTCGTTTGTGTGGGATGCTGACCAAGCTTCACTTCAGTGCTAGGCACACAAAGAGCACTAAGCATACAATGTGAAAACTGAGTTTCCTTGAGAGCTGCTTGGAAGCCTGATGGTGTGTGAAGTTAGTGAGCCAAATGGAGTTGTTCTCCCAAAAGAACCACTCGGCTGATCCTTCTTCAATATGCCCTTCACCAACATGCAGTGTTTCCTTGATTGAATTAGCTCTCACACCAATATTTGCGTCTAGAGCCTTTGCATTGAGGGCTATCTGAAAACGGCTGTGGCGCTGAAGTTGTCTGTGAATGTGGAGTTGGTGGCATGTGAAACCCGCATGTGGAGCATTCGTTTGTGTGGGATGCTCTACCAGGTTCATTCCTAGATAATGCACTCAAAGGGCACTAAGCATAGAGTGTGAAAACTGAGTTTCCTTGAGAGCTGCTTGGAAGCCTGATGGTGTGTGAAGTTAGTGAGCCAAATGGAGTTGTTCTCCCACAAGAACCACTCGGCTGATCCTTCTTAAATATGCCCTTCACCAACATGCAGTGTTTCCTTGATTGAATTAGCTCTCACACCAATATTTGCGTCTAGAGCCTTTGCATTGAGGGCTATCTGAAAACGGCTGTGGCGCTGAAGTTGCCTGTGAATGTGGAGTTGGTGGCATGTGAAACCCGCATGTGGAGCATTCGTTTGTGTGGGATGCTGACCAACCTTCATTTCAGTCCTGGGCACACAAAGAGCACTAAGCATAGAGTGTGAAAACTGAGTTTCCTTGAGAGCTGCTTGGAAGCCTGATGGTGTGTGAAGTTAGTGAGCCAAATGGAGTTGTTCTCCCACAAGAACCACTCGGCTGATCCTTCTTCAATATGCCCTTCACCAACATGCAGTGTTTCCTTGATTGAATTAGCACTCACACCAATAGTTGCGTCTAGAGCCTTTGCATTGAGGGCTATCTGAAAACGGCTGTGGCGCTGAAGTTGCCTGTGAATGTGGAGTTGGTGGCATGTGAAACCCGCATGTGGAGCATTCGTTTGTGTGGGATGCTCTACCAGGTTCATTCCTAGATAATGCACTCAAAGGGCACTAAGCATAGAGTGTGAAAACTGAGTTTCCTTGAGAGCTGCTTGGAAGCCTGATGGTGTGTGAAGTTAGTGAGCCAAATGGAGTTGTTCTCCCACAAGAACCACTCGGCTGATCCTTCTTCAATATGCCCTTCACCAACATGCAGTGTTTCCTTGATTGAATTAGCTCTCACACCAATATTTGCGTCTAGAGCCTTTGCATTGAGGGCTATCTGAAAACGGCTGTGGCGCTGAAGTTGCCTGTGAATGTGGAGTTGGTGGCATGTGAAACCCGCATGTGGAGCATTCGTTTATGTACGATGCTCTCCAAGCTTCATTTCAGTCCTAGGCACTCAAAGGGCACTAAGCATAGAGTGTGAAAACTGAGTTTCCTTGAGAGCTGCTTGGAAGCCTGATGGTGTGTGAAGTTAGTGAGCCAAATGGAGTTGTTCTCGCACAAGAACCACTCGGCTGATCCTTCTTCTATATGCCCTTCACCAACATGCAGTGTTTCCTTGATTGAATTAGCTCTCACACCAATATTTGCGTCTAGAGCCTTTGCATTGAGGGCTATCTGAAAACGGCTGTGGCGCTGAAGTTGCCTGTGAATGTGGAGTTGGTGGCATGTGAAACCCGCATGTGGAGCATTCGTTTATGTACGATGCTCTCCAAGCTTCATTTCAGTCCTAGGCACTCAAAGGGCACTAAGCATAGAGTGTGAAAACTGAGTTTCCTTGAGAGCTGCTTGGAAGCCTGATGGTGTGTGAAGTTAGTGAGCCAAATGGAGTTGTTCTCCCACAAGAACCACTCGGCTGATCCTTCTTCAATATGCCCTTCACCAACATGCAGTGTTTCCTTGATTGAATTAGCTCTCACACCAATATTTGCGTCTAGAGCCTTTGCATTGAGGGCTATCTGAAAACGGCTGTGGCGCTGAAGTTGTCTGTGAATGTGGAGTTGGTGGCATGTGAAACCCGCATGTGGAGCATTCGTTTGTGTGGGATGCTCTACCAGGTTCATTCCTAGATAATGCACTCAAAGGGCACTAAGCATAGAGTGTGAAAACTGAGTTTCCTTGAGAGCTGCTTGGAAGCCTGATGGTGTGTGAAGTTAGTGAGCCAAATGGAGTTGTTCTCCCACAAGAACCACTCGGCTGATCCTTCTTCAATATGCCCTTCACCAACATGCAGTGTTTCCTTGATTGAATTAGCTCTCACACCAATATTTGCGTCTAGAGCCTTTGCATTGAGGGCTATCTGAAAACGGCTGTGGCGCTGAAGTTGCCTGTGAATGTGGAGTTGGTGGCATGTGAAACCCGCATGTGGAGCATTCGTTTGTGTGGGATGCTGACCAACCTTCATTTCAGTCCTGGGCACACAAAGAGCACTAAGCATAGAGTGTGAAAACTGAGTTTCCTTGAGAGCTGCTTGGAAGCCTGATGGTGTGTGAAGTTAGTGAGCCAAATGGAGTTGTTCTCCCACAAGAACCACTCGGCTGATCCTTCTTCAATATGCCCTTCACCAACATGCAGTGTTTCCTTGATTGAATTAGCACTCACACCAATAGTTGCGTCTAGAGCCTTTGCATTGAGGGCTATCTGAAAACGGCTGTGGCGCTGAAGTTGCCTGTGAATGTGGAGTTGGTGGCATGTGAAACCCGCATGTGGAGCATTCGTTTGTGTGGGATGCTCTACCAGGTTCATTCCTAGATAATGCACTCAAAGGGCACTAAGCATAGAGTGTGAATACTGAGTTTCCTTGAGAGCTGCTTGGAAGCCTGATGGTGTGTGAAGTTAGTGAGCCAAATGGAGTTGTTCTCCCACAAGAACCACTCGGCTGATCCTTCTTCAATATGCCCTTCACCAACATGCAGTGTTTCCTTGATTGAATTAGCTCTCACACCAATATTTGCGTCTAGAGCCTTTGCATTGAGGGCTATCTGAAAACGGCTGTGGCGCTGAAGTTGCCTGTGAATGTGGAGTTGGTGGCATGTGAAACCCGCATGTGGAGCATTCGTTTATGTACGATGCTCTCCAAGCTTCATTTCAGTCCTAGGCACTCAAAGGGCACTAAGCATAGAGTGTGAAAACTGAGTTTCCTTGAGAGCTGCTTGGAAGCCTGATGGTGTGTGAAGTTAGTGAGCCAAATGGAGTTGTTCTCCCACAAGAACCACTCGGCTGATCCTTCTTCAATATGCCCTTCACCAACATGCAGTGTTTCCTTGATTGAATTAGCTCTCACACCAATATTTGCGTCTAGAGCCTTTGCATTGAGGGCTATCTGAAAACGGCTGTGGCGCTGAAGTTGCCTGTGAATGTGGAGTTGGTGGCATGTGAAACCCGCATGTGGAGCATTCGTTTGTGTGGGATGCTGACTAAGCTTCACTTCAGTGCTAGGCACACAAAGAGCACTAAGCATACAATGTGAAAACTGAGTTTCCTTGAGAGCTGCTTGGAAGCCTGATGGTGTGTGAAGTTAGTGAGCCAAATGGAGTTGTTCTCCCACAAGAACCACTCGGCTGATCCTTCTTCAATATGCCCTTCACCAACATGCAGTGTTTCCTTGATTGAATTAGCTCTCACACCAATGTTTGCGTCTAGAGCCTTTGCATTGAGGGCTATCTGAAAACGGCTGTGGCGCTGAAGTTGTCTGTGAATGTGGAGTTGGTGGCATGTGAAACCCGCATGTGGAGCATTCGTTTGTGTGGGATGCTCTACCAGGTTCATTCCTAGATAATGCACTCAAAGGGCACTAAGCATAGAGTGTGAAAACTGAGTTTCCTTGAGAGCTGCTTGGAAGCCTGATGGTGTGTGAAGTTAGTGAGCCAAATGGAGTTGTTCTCCCACAAGAACCACTCGGCTGATCCTTCTTCAATATGCCCTTCACCAACATGCAGTGTTTCCTTGATTGAATTAGCTCTCACACCAATATTTGCGTCTAGAGCCTTTGCATTGAGGGCTATCTGAAAACGGCTGTGGCGCTGAAGTTGCCTGTGAATGTGGAGTTGGTGGCATGTGAAACCCGCATGTGGAGCATTCGTTTGTGTGGGATGCTCTACCAGGTTCATTCCTAGATAATGCACTCAAAGGGCACTAAGCATAGAGTGTGAAAACTGAGTTTCCTTGAGAGCTGCTTGGAAGCCTGATGGTGTGTGAAGTTAGTGAGCCAAATGGAGTTGTTCTCCCACAAGAACCACTCGGCTGATCCTTCTTCAATATGCCCTTCACCAACATGCAGTGTTTCCTTGATTGAATTAGCTCTCACACCAATATTTGCGTCTAGAGCCTTTGCATTGAGGGCTATCTGAAAACGGCTGTGGCGCTGAAGTTGCCTGTGAATGTGGAGTTGGTGGCATGTGAAACCCGCATGTGGAGCATTCGTTTATGTACGATGCTCTCCAAGCTTCATTTCAGTCCTAGGCACTCAAAGGGCACTAAGCATAGAGTGTGAAAACTGAGTTTCCTTGAGAGCTGCTTGGAAGCCTGATGGTGTGTGAAGTTAGTGAGCCAAATGGAGTTGTTCTCGCACAAGAACCACTCGGCTGATCCTTCTTCTATATGCCCTTCACCAACATGCAGTGTTTCCTTGATTGAATTAGCTCTCACACCAATATTTGCGTCTAGAGCCTTTGCATTGAGGGCTATCTGAAAACGGCTGTGGCGCTGAAGTTGCCTGTGAATGTGGAGTTGGTGGCATGTGAAACCCGCATGTGGAGCATTCATTTATGTACGATGCTCTCCAAGCTTCATTTCAGTCCTAGGCACTCAAAGGGCACTAAGCATAGAGTGTGAAAACTGAGTTTCCTTGAGAGCTGCTTGGAAGCCTGATGGTGTGTGAAGTTAGTGAGCCAAATGAGTTGTTCTCCCACAAGAACCACTCGGCTGATCCTTCTTCAATATGCCCTTCACCAACATGCAGTGTTTCCTTGATTGAATTAGCTCTCACACCAATATTTGCGTCTAGAGCCTTTGCATTGAGGGCTATCTGAAAACGGCTGTGGCGCTGAAGTTGTCTGTGAATGTGGAGTTGGTGGCATGTGAAACCCGCATGTGGAGCATTCGTTTGTGTGGGATGCTCTACCAGGTTCATTCCTAGATAATGCACTCAAAGGGCACTAAGCATAGAGTGTGAAAACTGAGTTTCCTTGAGAGCTGCTTGGAAGCCTGATGGTGTGTGAAGTTAGTGAGCCAAATGGAGTTGTTCTCCCACAAGAACCACTCGGCTGATCCTTCTTCAATATGCCCTTCACCAACATGCAGTGTTTCCTTGATTGAATTAGCTCTCACACCAATATTTGCGTCTTGAGCCTTTGCATTGAGGGCTATCTGAAAACGGCTGTGGCGCTGAAGTTGCCTGTGAATGTGGAGTTGGTGGCATGTGAAACCCGCATGTGGAGCATTCGTTTGTGTGGGATGCTGACCAACCTTCATTTCAGTCCTGGGCACACAAAGAGCACTAAGCATAGAGTGTGAAAACTGAGTTTCCTTGAGAGCTGCTTGGAAGCCTGATGGTGTGTGAAGTTAGTGAGCCAAATGGAGTTGTTCTCCCACAAGAACCACTCGGCTGATCCTTCTTCAATATGCCCTTCACCAACATGCAGTGTTTCCTTGATTGAATTAGCACTCACACCAATAGTTGCGTCTAGAGCCTTTGCATTGAGGGCTATCTGAAAACGGCTGTGGCGCTGAAGTTGCCAGTGAATGTGGAGTTGGTGGCATGTGAAACCCGCATGTGGAGCATTCGTTTGTGTGGGATGCTCTACCAGGTTCATTCCTAGATAATGCACTCAAAGGGCACTAAGCATAGAGTGTGAAAACTGAGTTTCCTTGAGAGCTGCTTGGAAGCCTGATGGTGTGTGAAGTTAGTGAGCCAAATGGAGTTGTTCTCCCACAAGAACCACTCGGCTGATCCTTCTTCAATATGCCCTTCACCAACATGCAGTGTTTCCTTGATTGAATTAGCTCTCACACCAATATTTGCGTCTAGAGCCTTTGCATTGAGGGCTATCTGAAAACGGCTGTGGCGCTGAAGTTGCCTGTGAATGTGGAGTTGGTGGCATGTGAAACCCGCATGTGGAGCATTCGTTTATGTACGATGCTCTCCAAGCTTCATTTCAGTCCTTAGGCACTCAAAGGGCACTAAGCATAGAGTGTGAAAACTGAGTTTCCTTGAGAGCTGCTTGGAAGCCTGATGGTGTGTGAAGTTAGTGAGCCAAATGGAGTTGTTCTCCCACAAGAACCACTCGGCTGATCCTTCTTCTATATGCCCTTCACCAACATGCAGTGTTTCCTTGATTGAATTAGCTCTCACACCAATATTTGCGTCTAGAGCCTTTGCATTGAGGGCTATCTGAAAACGGCTGTGGCGCTGAAGTTGCCTGTGAATGTGGAGTTGGTGGCATGTGAAACCCGCATGTGGAGCATTCGTTTATGTACGATGCTCTCCAAGCTTCATTTCAGTCCTAGGCACTCAAAGGGCACTAATCATAGAGTGTGAAAACTGAGTTTCCTTGAGAGCTGCTTGGAAGCCTGATGGTGTGTGAAGTTAGTGAGCCAAATGGAGTTGTTCTCCCACAAGAACCACTCGGCTGATCCTTCTTCAATATGCCCTTCACCAACATGCAGTGTTTCCTTGATTGAATTAGCTCTCACACCAATATTTGCGTCTAGAGCCTTTGCATTGAGGGCTATCTGAAAACGGCTGTGGCGCTGAAGTTGCCTGTGAATGTGGAGTTGGTGGCATGTGAAACCCGCATGTGGAGCATTCGTTTGTGTGGGATGCTGACTAAGCTTCACTTCAGTGATAGGCACACAAAGAGGACTAAGCATACAGTGTGAAAACTGAGTTTCCTTGAGAGCTGCTTGGAAGCCTGATGGTGTGTGAAGTTAGTGAGCCAAATGGAGTTGTTCTCCCACAAGAACCACTCGGCTGATCCTTCTTCAATATGCCCTTCACCAACATGCAGTGTTTCCTTGATTGAATTAGCTCTCACACCAATATTTGCGTCTAGAGCCTTTGCATTGAGGGCTATCTGAAAATGGCTGTGGCGCTGAAGTTGCCTGTGAATGTGGAGTTGGTGGCATGTGAAACCCGCATGTGGAGCATTCGTTTATGTGGGATGCTGACCAAGCTTCATTTCAGTCCTAGGCACACAAAGGGCACTAAGCGTAGAGTGTGAAAACTGAGTTTCCTTGAGAGCTGCTTGGAAGCCTGATGGTGTGTGAAGTTAGTGAGCCAAATGGAGTTGTTCTCCCACAAGAACCACTCGGCTGATCCTTCTTCAATATGCCCTTCACCAACATGCAGTGTTTCCTTGATTGAATTAGCTCTCACACCAATATTTGCGTCTAGAGCCTTTGCATTGAGGGCTATCTGAAAACGGCTGTTTCGCTGAAGTTGCCTGTGAATGTGGAGTTGGTGGCATGTGAAACCCGCATGTGGAGCATTCGTTTGTGTGGGATGCTGACCAAGCTTCATTTCAGTCCTAGGCACACCACACAAAGGGCACTAAGCATAGAGTGTGAAAACTGAGTTTCCTTGAGAGCTGCTTGGAAGCCTGATGGTGTGTGAAGTTAGTGAGCCAAATGGAGTTGTTCTCCCACAAGAACCACTCGGCTGATCCTTCTTCAATATGCCCTTCACCAACATGCAGTGTTTCCTTGATTGAATTAGCTCTCACACCAATATTTGCGTCTAGAGCCTTTGCATTGAGGGCTATCTGAAAACGGCTGTGGCGCTGAAGTTGCCTGTGAATGTGGAGTTGGTGGCATGTGAAACCCGCATGTGGAGCATTCGTTTGTGTGGGATGCTGACCAAGCTTCATTTCAGTCCTAGGCACACCACACAAAGGGCACTAAGCATAGAGTGTGAAAACTGAGTTTCCTTGAGAGCTGCTTGGAAGCCTGATGGTGTGTGAAGTTAGTGAGCCAAATGGAGTTGTTCTCCCACAAGAACCACTCGGCTGATCCTTCTTCAATATGCCCTTCACCAACATGCAGTGTTTCCTTGATTGAATTAGCTCTCACACCAATATTTGCGTCTAGAGCCTTTGCATTGAGGGCTATCTGAAAATGGCTGTGGCGCTGAAGTTGCCTGTGAATGTGGAGTTGGTGGCATGTGAAACCCGCATGTGGAACATTCGTTTGTGTGGGATGCTCTACCAGGTTCATTCCTAGATAATGCACTCAAAGGGCACTAAGCATAGAGTGTGAAAACTGAGTTTCCTTGAGAGCTGCTTGGAAGCCTGATGGTGTGTGAAGTTAGTGAGCCAAATGGAGTTGTTCTCCCACAAGAACCACTCGGCTGATCCTTCTTCAATATGCCCTTCACCAACATGCAGTGTTTCCTTGATTGAATTAGCTCTCACACCAATATTTGCGTCTAGAGCCTTTGCATTGAGGGCTATCTGAAAACGGCTGTGGCGCTGAAGTTGCCTGTGAATGTGGAGTTGGTGGCATGTGAAACCCGCATGTGGAGCATTCGTTTGTGTGGGATGCTGACCAAGCTTCATTTCAGTCCTAGGCACACAAAGGGCACTAAGCGTAGAGTGTGAAAACTGAGTTTCCTTGAGAGCTGCTTGGAAGCCTGATGGTGTGTGAAGTTAGTGAGCCAAATGGAGTTGTTCTCCCACAAGAACCACTCGGCTGATCCTTCTTCAATATGCCCTTCACCAACATGCAGTGTTTCCTTGATTGAATTAGCTCTCACACCAATATTTGCGTCTAGAGCCTTTGCATTGAGGGCTATCTGAAAACGGCTGTGGCGCTGAAGTTGCCTGTGAATGTGGAGTTGGTGGCATGTGAAACCCGCATGTGGAGCATTCGTTTGTGTGGGATGTTCTACCAGGTTCATTCCTAGATAATGCATTCAAAGGGCACTAAACATGGAGTGTGAAAACTGAGTTTCCTTGAGAGCTGCTTGGAAGCCTGATGGTGTGTGAAGTTATTGAGCCAAATGGAGTTGTTCTCCCACAAGAACCACTCGGCTGATCCTTCTTCAATATGCCCTTCACCAACATGCAGTGTTTCCTTGATTGAATTAGCTCTCACACCAATATTTGCGTCTAGAGCCTTTGCATTGAGGGCTATCTGAAAACGGCTGTGGCGCTCAAGTTGCCTGTGAATGTGGAGTTGGTGGCATGTGAAACCCGCATGTGGAGCATTCGTTTATGTGGGATGCTGACCAAGCTTCATTTCGGTCCTAGGCACACAAAGAGCACTAAGCATAGAGTGTGAAAACTGAGTTTCCTTGAGAGCTGCTTGGAAGCCTGATGGTGTGTGAAGTTAGTGAGCCAAATGGAGTTGTTCTCCCACAAGAACCACTCGGCTGATCCTTCTTCAATATGCCCTTCACCAACATGCAGTGTTTCCTTGATTGAATTAGCTCTCACACCAATGTTTGCGTCTAGAGCCTTTGCATTGAGGGCTATCTGAAAACGGCTGTGGCGCTGAAGTTGCCTGTGAATGTGGAGTTGGTGGCATGTGAAACCCGCATGTTGAGCATTCGTTTGTGTGGGATGCTCTACCAGGTTCATTCCTAGATAATGCACTCAAAGGGCACTAAGCATAGAGTGTGAAAACTGAGTTTCCTTGAGAGCTGCTTGGAAGCCTGATGGTGTGTGAAGTTAGTGAGCCAAATGGAGTTGTTCTCCCACAAGAACCACTCGGCTGATCCTTCTTCAATATGCCCTTCACCAACATGCAGTGTTTCCTTGATTGAATTAGCTCTCACACCAATATTTGCGTCTAGAGCCTTTGCATTGAGGGCTATCTGAAAACGGCTGTGGCGCTGAAGTTGCCTGTGAATGTGGAGTTGGTGGCATGTGAAACCCGCATGTGGAGAATTCGTTTGTGTGGGATGCTCTACTAGGTTCATTCCTAGATAATGCACTCAAAGGGCACTAAGCATAGAGTGTGAAAACTGAGTTTCCTTGAGAGCTGCTTGGAAGCCTGATGGTGTGTGAAGTTAGTGAGCCAAATGGAGTTGTTCTCCCACAAGAACCACTCGGCTGATCCTTCTTCAATATGCCCTTCACCAACATGCAGTGTTTCCTTGATTGAATTAGCTCTCACACCAATATTTGCGTCTAGAGCCTTTGCATTGAGGGCTATCTGAAAACGGCTGTGGCGCTGAAGTTGCCTGTGAATGTGGAGTTGCTGGCATGTGAAACCCGCATGTGGAGCATTCGTTTGTGTGGGATGCTGACCAAGCTTCACTTCAGTCCTAGGCACACAAAGAGGACTAAGCATACAGTGTGAAAACTGAGTTTCCTTGAGAGCTGCTTGGAAGCCTGATGGTGTGTGAAGTTAGTGAGCCAAATGGAGTTGTTCTCCCACAAGAACCACTCGGCTGATCCTTCTTCAATATGCCCTTCACCAACATGCAGTGTTTCCTTGATTGAATTAGCTCTCACACCAATATTTGCGTCTAGAGCCTTTGCATTGAGGGCTATCTGAAAATGGCTGTGGCGCTGAAGTTGCCTGTGAATGTGGAGTTGGTGGCATGTGAAACCCGCATGTGGAGCATTCGTTTATGTGGGATGCTGACCAAGCTTCATTTCAGTCCTAGGCACACAAAGGGCACTAAGCGTAGAGTGTGAAAACTGAGTTTCCTTGAGAGCTGCTTGGAAGCCTGATGGTGTGTGAAGTTAGTGAGCCAAATGGAGTTGTTCTCCCACAAGAACCACTCGGCTGATCCT
This sequence comes from Ochotona princeps, assembly GCF_030435755.1. Taxonomy (NCBI): domain Eukaryota; kingdom Metazoa; phylum Chordata; class Mammalia; order Lagomorpha; family Ochotonidae; genus Ochotona; species Ochotona princeps. The sequence continues at coordinate 63,154 of NW_026701048.1, forward strand.
TCTTCAATATGCCCTTCACCAACATGCAGTGTTTCCTTGATTGAATTAGCTCTCACACCAATATTTCCGTCTAGAGCCTTTGCATTGAGGGCTATCTGAAAACGGCTGTTTCACTGAAGTTGCCTGTGAATGTGGAGTTGGTGGCATGTGAAACCCGCATGTGGAGCATTCGTTTGTGTGGGATGCTCTACCAGGTTCATTCCTAGATAATGCACTCAAAGGGCACTAAGCATAGAATGTGAAAACTGAGTTTCCTTGAGAGCTGCTTGGAAGCCTGATGGTGTGTGAAGTTAGTGAGCCAAATGGAGTTGTTCTCCCACAAGAACCACTCGGCTGATCCTTTTTCAATATGCCCTTCACCAACATGCAGTGTTTCCTTGATTGAATTAGCTCTCACACCAATATTTGCGTCTAGAGCCTTTGCATTGAGGGCTATCTGAAAACGGCTGTGGCGCTGAAGTTGCCTGTGAATGTGGAGTTGGTGGCATGTGAAACCCGCATGTGGAGCATTCGTTTGTGTGGGATGCTGACCAAGCTTCATTTCAGTCCTAGGCACACCACACAAAGGGCACTAAGCATAGAGTGTGAAAACTGAGTTTCCTTGAGAGCTGCTTGGAAGCCTGATGGTGTGTGAAGTTAGTGAGCCAAATGGAGTTGTTCTCCCACAAGAACCACTTGGCTGATCCTTCTTCAATATGCCCTTCACCAACATGCAGTGTTTCCTTGATTGAATTAGCTCTCACACCAATATTTGCGTCTAGAGCCTTTGCATTGAGGGCTATCTGAAAATGGGTGTGGCGCTGAAGTTGCCTGTGAATGTGGAGTTGGTGGCATGTGAAACCCGCATGTGGAACATTCGTTTGTGTGGGATGCTCTACCAGGTTCATTCCTAGATAATGCACTCAAAGGGCACTAAGCATAGAGTGTGAAAACTGAGTTTCCTTGAGAGCTGCTTGGAAGCCTGATGGTGTGTGAAGTTAGTGAGCCAAATGGAGTTGTTCTCCCACAAGAACCACTCGGCTGATCCTTCTTCAATATGCCCTTCACCAACATGCAGTGTTTCCTTGATTGAATTAGCTCTCACACCAATATTTGCGTCTAGAGCCTTTGCATTGAGGGCTATCTGAAAACGGCTGTGGCGCTGAAGTTGCCTGTGAATGTGGAGTTGGTGGCATGTGAAACCCGCATGTGGAGCATTCGTTTGTGTGGGATGCTGACCAAGCTTCATTTCAGTCCTAGGCACACAAAGGGCACTAAGCGTAGAGTGTGAAAACTGAGTTTCCTTGAGAGCTGCTTGGAAGCCTGATGGTGTGTGAAGTTAGTGAGCCAAATGGAGTTGTTCTCCCACAAGAACCACTCGGCTGATCCTTCTTCAATATGCCCTTCACCAACATGCAGTGTTTCCTTGATTGAATTAGCTCTCACACCAATATTTGCGTCTAGAGCCTTTGCATTGAGGGCTATCTGAAAACGGCTGTGGCGCTGAAGTTGCCTGTGAATGTGGAGTTGGTGGCATGTGAAACCCGCATGTGGAGCATTCGTTTGTGTGGGATGCTCTACCAGGTTCCTTCCTAGATAATGCATTCAAAGGGCACTAAACATGGAGTGTGAAAACTGAGTTTCCTTGAGAGCTGCTTGGAAGCCTGATGGTGTGTGAAGTTATTGAGCCAAATGGAGTTGTTCTCCCACAAGAACCACTCGGCTGATCCTTCTTCAATATGCCCTTCACCAACATGCAGTGTTTCCTTGATTGAATTAGCTCTCACACCAATATTTGCGTCTAGAGCCTTTGCATTGAGGGCTACCTGAAAACGGCTGTGGCGCTGAAGTTGCCTGTGAATGTGGAGTTGGTGGCATGTGAAACCCGCATGTGGAGCATTCGTTTGTGTGGGACGCTGACCAAGCTTCATTTCAGTCCTAGGCACACAAAGGGCACTAAGCATAGAGTGTGAAAACTGAGTTTCCTTGAGAGCTGCTTGGAAGCCTGATGGTGTGTGAAGTTAGTGAGCCAAATGGAGTTGTTCTCCCACAAGAACCACTCGGCTGATCCTTCTTCAATATGCCCTTCACCAACATGCAGTGTTTCCTTGATTGAATTAGCTCTCACACCAATATTTGCGTCTAGAGCCTTTGCATTGAGGGCTATCTGAAAACGGCTGTGGCGCTGAAGTTGCCTGTGAATGTGGAGTTGGTGGCATGTGAAACCCGCATGTGGAGCATTCGTTTGTGTGGGATGCTCTACCAGGTTCATTCCTAGATAATGCACTCAAAGGGCACTAAGCATAGAGTGTGAAAACTGAGTTTCCTTGAGAGCTGCTTGGAAGCCTGATGGTGTGTGAAGTTAGTGAGCCAAATGGAGTTGTTCTCCCACAAGAACCACTCGGCTGATCCTTCTTCAATATGCCCTTCACCAACATGCAGTGTTTCCTTGATTGAATTAGCTCTCACACCAAAATTTGGGTCTAAAGCCTTTGCATTGAGGGCTATCTGAAAACGGCTGTGGAGCTGAAGTTGCCTGTGAATGTGGAGTTGGTGGCATGTGAAACCCGCATGTGGAGCATTCGTTTGTGTGGGATGCTCTACCAGGTTCATTCCTAGATAATGCACTCAAAGGGCACTAAGCATAGAATGTGAAAACTGAGTTTCCTTGAGAGCTGCTTGGAAGCCTGATGGTGTGTGAAGTTAGTGAGCCAAATGGAGTTGTTCTCCCACAAGAACCACTCGGCTGATCCTTTTTCAATATGCCCTTCACCAACATGCAGTGTTTCCTTGATTGAATTAGCTCTCACACCAATATTTGCGTCTAGAGCCTTTGCATTGAGGGCTATCTGAAAACGGCTGTGGCGCTGAAGTTGCCTGTGAATGTGGAGTTGGTGGCATGTGAAACCCGCATGTGGAGCATTCGTTTGTGTGGGATGCTCTACCAGGTTCATTCCTAGATAATGCATTCAAAGGGCACTAAACATAGAGTGTGAAAACTGAGTTTCCTTGAGAGCTGCTTGGAAGCCTGATGGTGTGTGAAGTTAGTGAGCCAAATGGAGTTGTTCTCCCACAAGAACCACTCGGCTGATCCTTCTTCAATATGCCCTTCACCAACATGCAGTGTTTCCTTGATTGAATTAGCTCTCACACCAATATTTGCGTCTAGAGCCTTTGCATTGAGGGCTATCTGAAAACGGCTGTGGCGCTGAAGTTGCCTGTGAATGTGGAGTTGGTGGCATGTGAAACCCGCATGTGGAGCATTCGTTTGTGTGGGATGCTCTACCAGGTTCATTCCTAGATAATGCACTCAAAGGGCACTAAGCATAGAGTGTGAAAACTGAGTTTCCTTGAGAGCTGCTTGGAAGCCTGATGGTGTGTGAAGTTAGTGAGCCAAATGGAGTTGTTCTCCCACAAGAACCACTCGGCTGATCCTTCTTCAATATGCCCTTCACCAACATGCAGTGTTTCCTTGATTGAATTAGCTCTCACACCAATATTTGCGTGTAGAGCCTTTGCATTGAGGGCTATCTGAAAACGGCTGTGGCGCTGAAGTTGCCTGTGAATGTGGAGTTGGTGGCATGTGAAACCCGCATGTGGAGCATTCGTTTGTGTGGGATGCTCTACCAGGTTCATTCCTAGATAATGCACTCAAAGGGCACTAAGCATAGAGTGTGAAAACTGAGTTTCCTTGAGAGCTGCTTGGAAGCCTGATGGTGTGTGAAGTTAGTGAGCCAAATGGAGTTGTTCTCCCACAAGAACCACTCGGCTGATCCTTCTTCAATATGCCCTTCACCAACATGCAGTGTTTCCTTGATTGAATTAGCTCTCACACCAAAATTTGGGTCTAAAGCCTTTGCATTGAGGGCTATCTGAAAATGGCTGTGGAGCTGAAGTTGCCTGTGAATGTGGAGTTGGTGGCATGTGAAACCCGCATGTGGAGCATTCGTTGTGTGGGATGCTCTACCAGGTTCATTCCTAGATAATGCACTCAAAGGGCACTAAGCATAGAATGTGAAAACTGAGTTTCCTTGAGAGCTGCTTGGAAGCCTGATGGTGTGTGAAGTTAGTGAGCCAAATGGAGTTGTTCTCCCACAAGAACCACTCGGCTGATCCTTTTTCAATATGCCCTTCACCAACATGCAGTGTTTCCTTGATTGAATTAGCTCTCACACCAATATTTGCGTCTAGAGCCTTTGCATTGAGGGCTATCTGAAAACGGCTGTGGCGCTGAAGTTGCCTGTGAATGTGGAGTTGGTGGCATGTGAAACCCGCATGTGGAGCATTCGTTTGTGTGGGATGCTCTACCAGGTTCATTCCTAGATAATGCATTCAAAGGGCACTAAACATAGAGTGTGAAAACTGAGTTTCCTTGAGAGCTGCTTGGAAGCCTGATGGTGTGTGAAGTTAGTGAGCCAAATGGAGTTGTTCTCCCACAAGAACCACTCGGCTGATCCTTTTTCAATATGCCCTTCACCAACATGCAGTGTTTCCTTGATTGAATTAGCTCTCACACCAATATTTGCGTCTAGAGCCTTTGCATTGAGGGCTATCTGAAAACGGCTGTGGCGCTGAAGTTGCCTGTGAATGTGGAGTTGGTGGCATGTGAAACCCGCATGTGGAGCATTCGTTTGTGTGGGATGCTCTACCAGGTTCATTCCTAGATAATGCATTCAAAGGGCACTAAACATAGAGTGTGAAAACTGAGTTTCCTTGAGAGCTGCTTGGAAGCCTGATGGTGTGTGAAGTTAGTGAGCCAAATGGAGTTGTTCTCCCACAAGAACCACTCGGCTGATCCTTTTTCAATATGCCCTTCACCAACATGCAGTGTTTCCTTGATTGTATTAGCTCTCACACCAATATTTGCGTCTAGAGCCTTTGCATTGAGGGCTATCTGAAAACGGTTGTGGCGCTGAAGTTGCCTGTGAATGTGGAGTTGGTGGCATGTGAAACCCGCATGTGGAGCATTCGTTTGTGTGGGATGCTCTACCAGGTTCATTCCTAGATAATGCACTCAAAGGGCACTAAGCATAGAGTGTGAAAACTGAGTTTCCTTGAGAGCTGCTTGGAAGCCTGATGGTGTGTGAAGTTAGTGAGCCAAATGGAGTTGTTCTCCCACAAGAACCACTCGGCTGATCCTTCTTCAATATGCCCTTCACCAACATGCAGTGTTTCCTTGATTGAATTAGCTCTCACACCAATATTTGCGTCTAGAGCCTTTGCATTGAGGGCTATCTGAAAACGGCTGTGGCGCTGAAGTTGCCTGTGAATGTGCAGTTGGTGGCATGTGAAACCCGCATGTGGAGCATTCGTTTGTGTGGGATGCTCTACCAGGTTCATTTCAGTCCTAGCCATACAAAGGGCACTAAGCATAGAGTGTGAAAACTGAGTTTCCTTGAGAGCTGCTTGGAAGCCTGATGGTGTGTGAAGTTAGTGAGCCAAATGGAGTTGTTCTCCCACAAGAACCACTCGGCTGATCCTTCTTCAATATGCCCTTCACCAACATGCAGTGTTTCCTTGATTGAATTAGCTCTCACACCAATATTTGCGTCTAGAGCCTTTGCATTGAGGGCTATCTGAAAACGGCTGTGGCGCTGAAGTTGCCTGTGAATGTGGAGTTGGTGGCATGTGAAACCCGCATGTGGAGCATTCGTTTGTGTGGGATGCTCTACCAGGTTCATTTCAGTCCTAGCCATACAAAGGGCACTAAGCAGAGAGTGTGAAAACTGAGTTTCCTTGAGAGCTGCTTGGAAGCCTGATGGTGTGTGAAGTTAGTGAGCCAAATGGAGTTGTTCTCCCACAAGAACCACTCGGCTGATCCTTCTTCAATATGCCCTTCACCAACATGCAGTGTTTCCTTGATTGAATTAGCTCTCACACCAATATTTGCGTCTAGAGCCTTTGCATTGAGGGCTATCTGAAAACGGCTGTGGCGCTGAAGTTGCCTGTGAATGTGGAGTTGGTGGCATGTGAAACCCGCATGTGGAGCATTCGTTTGTGTGGGATGCTCTACCAGGTTAATTTCATTCGTAGCCAAAGAAAGGGCACTAAGCATAGAGTGTGAAAACTGAGTTTCCTTGAGAGCTGCTTGGAAGCCTGATGGTGTGTGAAGTTAGTGAGCCAAATGGAGTTGTTCTCCCACAAGAACCACTCGGCTGATCCTTCTTCAATATGCCCTTCACCAACATGCAGTGTTTCCTTGATTGAATTAGCTCTCACACCAATATTTGCATCTAGAGCCTTCGCATTGAGGGCTATCTGAAAACGGCTGTGGCGCTGAAGTTGCCTGTGAATGTGGAGTTGGTGGCATGTGAAACCCGCATGTGGAGCATTCGTTTGTGTGGGATGTTCTACCAGGTTCATTTCAGTCCTAGCCATACAAAGGGCACTAATCAGAGAGTGTGAAAACTGAGTTTCCTTGAGAGCTGCTTGGAAGCCTGAAGGTGTGTGAAGTTAGTGAGCCAAATGGAGTTGTTCTCCCACAAGAACCACTCGGCTGATCCTTCTTCAATATGCCCTTCACCAACATGCAGTGTTTCCTTGATTGAATTAGCTCTCACACCAATATTTGCGTCTAGAGCCTTTGCATTGAGGGCTATCTGAAAATGGCTGTGGCGCTGAAGTTGCCTGTGAATGTGGAGTTGGTGGCATGTGAAACCCGCATGTGGAGCATTCGTTTGTGTGGGATGCTCTACCAGGTTCATTTCATTCGTAGCCAAAGAAAGGGCACTAAGCATAGAGTGTGAAAACTGAGTTTCCTTGAGAGCTGCTTGGAAGCCTGATGGTGTGTGAAGTTAGTGAGCCAAATGGAGTTGTTCTCCCACAAGAACCACTCGGCTGATCCTTCTTCAATATGCCCTTCACCAACATGCAGTGTTTCCTTGATTGAATTAGCTCTCACACCAATATTTGCGTCTAGAGCCTTTGCATTGAGGGCTATCTGAAAACGGCTGTGGCGCTGAAGTTGCCTGTGAATGTGGAGTTGGTGGCATGTGAAACCCGCATGTGGAGCATTCGTTTGTGTGGGATGCTGACCAAGCTTCATTTCAGTCCTAGGCACACAAAGGGCACTAAGCATAGAGTGTAAAAACTGAGTTTCCTTGAGAGCTGCTTGGAAGCCTGATGGTGTGTGAAGTTAGTGAGCCAAATGGAGTTGTTCTCCCACAAGAACCACTCGGCTGATCCTTCTTCAATACACCCTTCACCAACATGCAGTGTTTCCTTGATTGAATTAGCTCTCACACCAATATTTGCGTCTAGAGCCTTTGCATTGAGGGCTATCTGAAAATGGCTGTGGCGCTGAAGTTGCCTGTGAATGTGGAGTTGGTGGCATGTGAAACCCGCATGTGGAGCATTCGTTTGTGTGGGATGCTCTACCAGGTTCATTCCTAGATAATGCACTCAAAGGGCACTAAGCATAGAGTGTGAAAACTGAGTTTCCTTGAGAGCTGCTTGGAAGCCTGATGGTGTGTGAAGTTATTGAGCCAAATGGAGTTGTTCTCCCAAAAGAAACACTCGGCTGATCCTTCTTCAATATGCCCTTCACCAACATGCAGTGTTTCCTTGATTGAATTAGCTCTCACACCAATATTTGCGTCTAGAGCCTTTGCATTGAGGGCTATCTGAAAACGGCTGTGGCGCTGAAGTTGCCTGTGAATGTGGAGTTGGTGGCATGTGAAACCCGCATGTGGAGCATTCGTTTGTGTGGGATGCTCTACCAGGTTCATTTCAGTCCTAGCCATACAAAGGGCACTAAGCATAGAGTGTGAAAACTGAGTTTCCTTGAGAGCTGCTTGGAAGCCTGATGGTGTGTGAAGTTAGTGAGCCAAATGGAGTTGTTCTCCCACAAGAACCACTCGGCTGATCCTTCTTCAATATGCCCTTCACCAACATGCAGTGTTTCCTTGATTGAATTAGCTCTCACACCAATATTTGCGTCTAGAGCCTTCGCATTGAGGGCTATCTGAAAACGGCTGTGGCGCTGAAGTTGCCTGTGAATGTGCAGTTGGTGGCATGTGAAACCCGCATGTGGAGCATTCGTTTGTGTGGGATGCTCTACCAGGTTCATTTCAGTCCTAGCCATACAAAGGGCACTAAGCATAGAGTGTGAAAACTGAGTTTCCTTGAGAGCTGCTTGGAAGCCTGATGGTGTGTGAAGTTAGTGAGCCAAATGGAGTTGTTCTCCCACAAGAACCACTCGGCTGATCCTTCTTCAATACACCCTTCACCAACATGCAGTGTTTCCTTGATTGAATTAGCTCTCACACCAATATTTGCGTCTAGAGCCTTTGCATTGAGGGCTATCTGAAAATGGCTGTGGCGCTGAAGTTGCCTGTGAATGTGGAGTTGGTGGCATGTGAAACCCGCATGTGGAGCATTCGTTTGTGTGGGATGCTCTACCAGCTTCATTTCGGTCCTAGGCACACAAAGAGCAGTAAGCATAGAGTGTGAAAACTGAGTTTCCTTGAGAGCTGCTTGGAAGCCTGATGGTGTGTGAAGTTAGTGAGCCAAATGGAGTTGTTCTCCCACAAGAACCACTCGGCTGATCCTTCTTCAATACACCCTTCACCAACATGCAGTGTTTCCTTGATTGAATTAGCTCTCACACCAATATTTGCGTCTAGAGCCTTTGCATTGAGGGCTATCTGAAAATGGCTGTGGCGCTGAAGTTGCCTGTGAATGTGGAGTTGGTGGCATGTGAAACCCGCATGTGGAGCATTCGTTTGTGTGGGATGCTCTACCAGGTTCATTTCAGTCCTAGCCATACAAAGTTCACTAAGCGTAGAGTGTGAAAACTGAGTTTCCTTGAGAGCTGCTTGGAAGCCTGATGGTGTGTGAAGTTAGTGAGCCAAAAGGAGTTGTTCTCCCACAAGAACCACTCTGCTGATCCTTCTTCAATATGCCATTCACCAACATGCAGTGTTTCCTTGATTGAATTAGCTCTCACACCAATATTTGCGTCTAGAGCCTTTGCATTGAGGGCTATCTGAAAACGGCTGTGGCGCTGAAGTTGCCTGTGAATGTGGAGTTGCTGGCATGTGAAACCCGCATGTGGAGCATTCGTTTGTGTGGGATGCTGAACAAGCTTCACTTCAGTCCTAGTCACACAAAGAGCACTAAGCATACAGTGTGAAAACTGAGTTTCCTTGAGAGCTGCTTGGAAGCCTGATGGTGTGTGAAGTTAGTGAGCCAAATGGAGTTGTTCTCCCACAAGAACCACTCGGCTGATCCTTCTTCAATATGCCCTTCACCAACATGCAGTGTTTCCTTGATTGAATTAGCTCTCACACCAATATTTGCGTCTAGAGCCTTTGCATTGAGGGCTATCTGAAAACGGCTGTGGCGCTGAAGTTGCCTGTGAATGTGGAGTTGGTGGCATGTGAAACCCGCATGTGGAGCATTCGTTTGTGTGGGATGCTGACCAAGCTTCATTTCAGTCCTAGGCACACAAAGGGCACTAAGCATAGAGTGTAAAATCTGAGTTTCCTTGAGAGCTGCTTGGAAGCCTGATGGTGTGTGAAGTTAGTGAGCCAAATGGAGTTGTTCTCCCACAAGAACCACTCGGCTGATCCTTCTTCAATACACCCTTCACCAACATGCAGTGTTTCCTTGATTGAATTAGCTCTCACACCAATATTTGCGTCTAGAGCCTTTGCATTGAGGGCTATCTGAAAATGGCTGTGGCGCTGAAGTTGCCTGTGAATGTGGAGTTGGTGGCATGTGAAACCCGCATGTGGAGCATTCGTTTGTGTGGGATGCTGACCAAGTTTCATTTCGGTCCTAGGCACACAAAGAGCAGTAAGCATAGAGTGTGAAAACTGAGTTTCCTTGAGAGCTGCTTGGAAGCCTGATGGTGTGTGAAGTTAGTGAGCCAAATGGAGTTGTTCTCCCACAAGAACCACTCGGCTGATCCTTCTTCAATACACCCTTCACCAACATGCAGTGTTTCCTTGATTGAATTAGCTCTCACACCAATATTTGCGTCTAGAGCCTTTGCATTGAGGGCTATCTGAAAATGGCTGTGGCGCTGAAGTTGCCTGTGAATGTGGAGTTGGTGGCATGTGAAACCCGCATGTGGAGCATTCGTTTGTGTGGGATGCTCTACCAGGTTCATTTCAGTCCTAGCCATACAAAGTTCACTAAGCATAGAGTGTGAAAACTGAGTTTCCTTGAGAGCTGCTTGGAAGCCTGATGGTGTGTGAAGTTAGTGAGCCAAAAGGAGTTGTTCTCCCACAAGAACCACTCTGCTGATCCTTCTTCAATATGCCCTTCACCAACATGCAGTGTTTCCTTGATTGAATTAGCTCTCACACCAATATTTGCGTCTAGAGCCTTTGCATTGAGGGCTATCTGAAAACGGCTGTGGCGCTGAAGTTGCCTGTGAATGTGGAGTTGCTGGCATGTGAAACCCGCATGTGGAGCATTCGTTTGTGTCTGATGCTGACCAAGCTTCACTTCAGTCCTAGTCACACAAAGAGCACTAAGCATACAGTGTGAAAACTGAGTTTCCTTGAGAGCTGCTTGGAAGCCTGATGGTGTGTGAAGTTAGTGAGCCAAATGGAGTTGTTCTCCCACAAGAACCACTCGGCTGATCCTTCTTCAATATGCCCTTCACCAACATGCAGTGTTTCCTTGATTGAATTAGCTCTCACACCAATATTTGCGTCTAGAGCCTTTGCATTGAGGGCTATCTGAAAACGGCTGTGGCGCTGAAGTTGCCTGTGAATGTGGAGTTGGTGGCATGTGAAACCCGCATGTGGAGCATTCGTTTGTGTGGGATGCTGACCAAGCTTCATTTCAGTCCTAGGCACACAAAGGGCACTAAGCATAGAGTGTAAAAACTGAGTTTCCTTGAGAGCTGCTTGGAAGCCTGATGGTGTGTGAAGTTAGTGAGCCAAATGGAGTTGTTCTCCCACAAGAACCACTCGGCTGATCCTTCTTCAATATGCCCTTCACCAACATGCAGTGTTTCCTTGATTGAATTAGCTCTCACACCAATATTTGCGTCTAAAGCCTTTGCATTGAGGGCTATCTGAAAACGGCTGTGGCGCTGAAGTTGCCTGTGAATGTGGAGTTGGTGGCATGTGAAACCCGCATGTGGAGCATTCGTTTGTGTTGGATGCTCTACTAGGTTCATTCCTAGATAATGCACTCAAAGGGCACTAAGCATAGAGTGTGAAAACTGAGTTTCCTTGAGAGCTGCTTGGAAGCCTGATGATGTGTGAAGTTAGTGAGCCAAATGGAGTTGTTCTCCCACAAGAACCACTCGGCTGATCCTTCTTCAATATGCCCTTCACCAACATGCAGTGTTTCCTTGATTGAATTAGCTCTCACACCAATATTTGCGTCTAGAGCCTTTGCATTGAGGGCTATCTGAAAACGGCTGTGGCGCTGAAGTTGCCTGTGAATGTGGAGTTGGTGGCATGTGAAACCCGCATGTGGAGCATTCGTTTGTGTGGGATGCTCTACTAGGTTCATTCCTAGATAATGCACTCAAAGGGCACTAAGCATAGAGTGTGAAAACTGAGTTTCCTTGAGAGCTGCTTGGAAGCCTGATGGTGTGTGAAGTTAGTGAGCCAAATGGAGTTGTTCTCCCACAAGAACCACTCGGCTGATCCTTCTTCAATATGCCCTTCACCAACATGCAGTGTTTCCTTGATTGAATTAGCTCTCACACCAATATTTGCGTCTAGAGCCTTTGCATTGAGGGCTATCTGAAAACGGCTGTGGCGCTGAAGTTGCCTGTGAATGTGGAGTTGGTGTCATGTGAAACCCGCATGTGGAGCATTCGTTTGTGTGGGATGCTGACCAAGCTTCATTTCGGTCCTAGGCACACAAAGAGCAGTAAGCATAGAGTGTGAAAACTGAGTTTCCTTGAGAGCTGCTTGGAAGCCTGATGGTGTGTGAAGTTAGTGAGCCAAATGGAGTTGTTCTCCCACAAGAACCACTCGGCTGATCCTTCTTCAATATGCCCTTCACCAACATGCAGTGTTTCCTTGATTGAATTAGCTCTCACACCAATATTTGCGTCTATAGCCTTTGCATTGAGGGCTATCTGAAAAGGGCTGTGGCGCTGAAGTTGCCTGTGAATGTGGAGTTGGTGGCATGTGAAACCCGCATGTGGAGCATTCGTTGTGTGGGATGCTCTACCAGGTTCATTCCTAGATAATGCACTCAAAGGGCACTAAGCATAGAGTGTGAAAACTGAGTTTCCTTGAGAGCTGCTTGGAAGCCTGATGGTGTGTGAAGTTAGTGAGCCAAATGGAGTTGTTCTCCCACAAGAACCACTCGGCTGATCCTTCTTCAATATGCCCTTCACCAACATGCAGTGTTTCCTTGATTGAATTAGCTCTCACACCAATATTTGCGTCTAGAGCCTTTGCATTGAGGGCTATCTGAAAACGGCTGTGGCGCTGAAGTTGCCTGTGAATGTGGAGTTGGTGGCATGTGAAACCCGCATGTGGATCATTCGTTTATGTGGGATGCTGACCAAGCTTCACTTCAGTCCTAGGCACACAAAGGGCACTAAGCATAGAGTGTGAAAACTGAGTTTCCTTGAGAGCTGCTTGGAAGCCTGATGGTGTGTGAAGTTAGTGAGCCAAATGGAGTTGTTCTCCCACAAGAACCACTCGGCTGATCCTTCTTCAATATGCCCTTCACCAACATGCAGTGTTTCCTTGATTGAATTAGCTCTCACACCAATATTTGCGTCTAGAGCCTTTGCATTGAGGGCTATCTGAAAACGGCTGTGGCGCTGAAGTTGCCTGTGAATGTGGAGTTGGTGGCATGTGAAACCCGCATGTGGAGCATTCGTTTGTGTGGGATGCTGACCAAGCTTCATTTCAGTCCTAGGCACACAAAGAGCACTAAGCATAGAGTGTGAAAACTGAGTTTCCTTGAGAGCTGCTTGGAAGCCTGATGGTGTGTGAAGTTCGTGAGCCAAATGGAGTTGTTCTCCCACAAGAACCACTCGGCTGATCCTTCTTCAATATGCCCTTCACCAACATGCAGTGTTTCCTTGATTGAATTAGCTCTCACACCAATATTTGCGTCTAGAGCCTTTGCATTGAGGGCTATCTGAAAACGGCTGTGGCGCTGAAGTTGCCTGTGAATGTGGAGTTGCTGGCATGTGAAACCCGCATGTGGAGCATTCGTTTGTGTGGGATGCTCTACCAGGTTCATTTCAGTCCTAGGCACTCAAAGGGCACTAAGCATAGAGTGTGAAAACTGAGTTTCCTTGAGAGCTGCTTGGAAGCCTGATGGTGTGTGAAGTTAGTGAGCCAAATGGAGTTGTTCTCCCACAAGAACCACTCGGCTGATCCTTCTTCAATATGCCCTTCACCAACATGCAGTGTTTCCTTGATTGAATTAGCTCTCACACTAATATTTGCGTCTAGAGCCTTTGCATTGAGGGCTATCTGAAAACGGCTGTGGCGCTGAAGTTGCCTGTGAATGTGGAGTTGGTGGCATGTGAAACCCGCATGTGGAGCATTCGTTTATGTGGGATGCTGACCAAGCTTCATTTCAGTCCTAGGCACACAAAGAGCACTAAGCATAGAGTGTGAAAACTGAGTTTCCTTGAGAGCTGCTTGGAAGCCTGATGGTGTGTGAAGTTAGTGAGCCAAATGGAGTTGTTCTCCCACAAGAACCACTCGGCTGATCCTTCTTCAATATGCCCTTCACCAACATGCAGTGTTTCCTTGATTGAATTAGCTCTCACACCAATATTTGCGTCTAGAGCCTTTGCATTGAGGGCTATCTGAAAACGGCTGTGGCGCTGAAGTTGCCTGTGAATGTGGAGTTGGTGGCATGTGAAACCCGCATGTGGAGCATTCGTTTGTGTGGGATGCTCTACCAGGTTCATTCCTAGATAATGCACTCAAAGGGCACTAAGCATAGAGTGTGAAAACTGAGTTTCCTTGAGAGCTGCTTGGAAGCCTGATGGTGTGTGAAGTTAGTGAGCCAAATGGAGTTGTTCTCCCACAAGAACCACTCGGCTGATCCTTCTTCAATATGCCCTTCACCAACATGCAGTGTTTCCTTGATTGAATTAGCTCTCACACCAATATTTGCGTCTAGAACCTTTGCATTGAGGGCTATCTGAAAACGGCTGTGGCGCTGAAGTTGCCTGTGAATGTGGAGTTGGTGGCATGTGAAACCCGCATGTGGAGCATTCGTTTGTGTGGGATGCTCTACCAGTTCATTCCTAGATAATGCATTCAAAGGGCACTAAACATAGAGTGTGAAAACTGAGTTTCCTTGAGAGCTGCTTGGAAGCCTGATGGTGTGTGAAGTTAGTGAGCCAAATGGAGTTGTTCTCCCACAAGAACCACTCGGCTGATCCTTCTTCAATATGCCCTTCACCAACATGCAGTGTTTCCTTGATTGAATTAGCTCTCACACCAATATTTGCGTCTAGAGCCTTTGCATTGAGGGCTATCTGAAAACGGCTGTGGCGCTGAAGTTGCCTGTGAATGTGGAGTTGGTGGCATGTGAAACCCGCATGTGGAGCATTCGTTTGTGTGGGATGCTCTACTAGGTTCATTCCTAGATAATGCACTCAAAGGGCACTAAGCATAGAGTGTGAAAACTGAGTTTCTCTTGAGAGCTGCTTGGAAGCCTGATGGTGTGTGAAGTTAGTGAGCCAAATGGAGTTGTTCTCCCACAAGAACCACTCGGCTGATCCTTCTTCAATATGCCCTTCACCAACATGCAGTGTTTCCTTGATTGAATTAGCTCTCACACCAATATTTGCGTCTAGAGCCTTTGCATTGAGGGCTATCTGAAAACGGCTGTGGCGCTGAAGTTGCCTGTGAATGTGGAGTTGCTGGCATGTGAAACCCGCATGTGGAGCATTCGTTTCTGTGGGATGCTCTACCAGGTTCATTCCTAGATAATGCACTCAAAGGGCACTAAGCATAGAGTGTGAAAACTGAGTTTCCTTGAGAGCTGCTTGGAAGCCTGATGGTGTGTGAAGTTAGTGAGCCAAATGGAGTTGTTCTCCACAAGAACCACTCGGCTGATCCTTCTTCAATATGCCCTTCACCAACATGCAGTGTTTCCTTGATTGAATTAGCTCTCACACCAATATTTGCGTCTAGAGCCTTTGCATTGAGGGCTATCTGAAAACGGCTGTGGCGCTGAAGTTGCCTGTGAATGTGGAGTTGCTGGCATGTGAAACCCGCATGTGGAACATTCGTTTGTGTGGGATGCTGACCAAGTTTCATTTCGGTCCTAGGCACACAAAGAGCAGTAAGCATAGAGTGTGAAAACTGAGTTTCCTTGAGAGCTGCTTGGAAGCCTGATGGTGTGTGAAGTTAGTGAGCCAAATGGAGTTGTTCTCCCACAAGAACCACTCGGCTGATCCTTCTTCAATATGCCCTTCACCAACATGCAGTGTTTCCTTGATTGAATTAGCTCTCACACCAATATTTGCGTCTAGAGCCTTTGCATTGAGGGCTATCTGAAAACGGCTGTGGCGCTGAAGTTGCCTGAGAATGTGGAGTTGGTGGCTTGTGAAAACCGCATGTGAGCATTCGTTTGTGTGGGATGCTCTACCAGGTTCATTCCTAGATAATGCACTCAAAGGGCACTAAGCATAGAGTGTGAAAACTGAGTTTCCTTGAGAGCTGCTTGGAAGCCTGATGGTGTGTGAAGTTAGTGAGCCAAATGGAGTTGTTCTCCCACAAGAACCACTCGGCTGATCCTTCTTCAATATGCCCTTCACCAACATGCAGTGTTTCCTTGATTGAATTAGCTCTCACACCAATATTTGCGTCTAGAGCCTTTGCATTGAGGGCTATCTGAAAACGGCTGTGGCGCTGAAGTTGCCTGTGAATGTGGAGTTGGTGGCATGTGAAACCCGCATGTGGAGCATTCGTTTGTGTGGGATGCTGACCAAGCTTCATTTCAGTCCTAGGCACACAAAGAGCACTAAGCATAGAGTGTGAAAACTGAGTTTCCTTGAGAGCTGCTTGGAAGCCTGATGGTGTGTGAAGTTCGTGAGCCAAATGGAGTTGTTCTCCCACAAGAACCACTCGGCTGATCCTTCTTCAATATGCCCTTCACCAACATGCAGTGTTTCCTTGATTGAATTAGCTCTCACACCAATATTTGCGTCTAGAGCCTTTGCATTGAGGGCTATCTGAAAACGGCTGTGGCGCTGAAGTTGCCTGTGAATGTGGAGTTGCTGGCATGTGAAACCCGCATGTGGAGCATTCGTTTGTGTGGGATGCTCTACCAGGTTCATTCCTAGATAATGCACTCAAAGGGCACTAAGCATAGAGTGTGAAAACTGAGTTTCCTTGAGAGCTGCTTGGAAGCCTGATGGTGTGTGAAGTTAGTGAGCCAAATGGAGTTGTTCTCCCACAAGAACCACTCGGCTGATCCTTCTTCAATATGCCCTTCACCAACATGCAGTGTTTCCTTGATTGAATTAGCTCTCACACTAATATTTGCGTCTAGAGCCTTTGCATTGAGGGCTATCTGAAAACGGTTGTGGCGCTGAAGTTGCCTGTGAATGTGGAGTTGGTGGCATGTGAAACCCGCATGTGGAGCATTCGTTTATGTGGGATGCTGACCAAGCTTCATTTCAGTCCTAGGCACACAAAGAGCACTAAGCATAGAGTGTGAAAACTGAGTTTCCTTGAGAGCTGCTTGGAAGCCTGATGGTGTGTGAAGTTAGTGAGCCAAATGGAGTTGTTCTCCCACAAGAACCACTCGGCTGATCCTTCTTCAATATGCCCTTCACCAACATGCAGTGTTTCCTTGATTGAATTAGCTCTCACACCAATATTTGCGTCTAGAGCCTTTGCATTGAGGGCTATCTGAAAACGGCTGTGGCGCTGAAGTTGCCTGTGAATGTGGAGTTGGTGGCATGTGAAACCCGCATGTGGAGCATTCGTTTGTGTGGGATGCTCTACCAGGTTCATTCCTAGATAATGCACTCAAAGGGCACTAAGCATAGAGTGTGAAAACTGAGTTTCCTTGAGAGCTGCTTGGAAGCCTGATGGTGTGTGAAGTTAGTGAGCCAAATGGAGTTGTTCTCCCACAAGAACCACTCGGCTGATCCTTCTTCAATATGCCCTTCACCAACATGCAGTGTTTCCTTGATTGAATTAGCTCTCACACCAATATTTGCGTCTAGAGCCTTTGCATTGAGGGCTATCTGAAAACGGCTGTGGCGCTGAAGTTGCCTGTGAATGTGGAGTTGGTGGCATGTGAAACCCGCATGTGGAGCATTCGTTTGTGTGGGATGCTCTACCAGGTTCATTCCTAGATAATGCATTCAAAGGGCACTAAACATAGAGTGTGAAAACTGAGTTTCCTTGAGAGCTGCTTGGAAGCCTGATGGTGTGTGAAGTTAGTGAGCCAAATGGAGTTGTTCTCCCACAAGAACCACTCGGCTGATCCTTCTTCAATATGCCCTTCACCAACATGCAGTGTTTCCTTGATTGAATTAGCTCTCACACCAATATTTGCGTCTAGAGCCTTTGCATTGAGGGCTATCTGAAAACGGCTGTGGCGCTGAAGTTGCCTGTGAATGTGGAGTTGGTGGCATGTGAAACCCGCATGTGGAGCATTCGTTTGTGTGGGATGCTCTACCAGGTTCATTCCTAGATAATGCACTCAAAGGGCACTAAGCATAGAGTGTGAAAACTGAGTTTCCTTGAGAGCTGCTTGGAAGCCTGATGGTGTGTGAAGTTAGTGAGCCAAATGGAGTTGTTCTCCCACAAGAACCACTCGGCTGATCCTTCTTCAATATGCCCTTCACCAACATGCAGTGTTTCCTTGATTGAATTAGCTCTCACACCAATATTTGCGTCTAGAGCCTTTGCATTGAGGGCTCTCTGAAAACGGCTGTGGCGCTGAAGTTGCCTGTGAATGTGGAGTTGGTGGCATGTGAAACCCGCATGTGGAGCATTCGTTTGTGTGGGATGCTCTACC
This sequence comes from Ochotona princeps, assembly GCF_030435755.1. Taxonomy (NCBI): domain Eukaryota; kingdom Metazoa; phylum Chordata; class Mammalia; order Lagomorpha; family Ochotonidae; genus Ochotona; species Ochotona princeps. The sequence goes on from NW_026701048.1 coordinate 81,079, forward strand.
AGGTTCATTTCAGTCCTAGCCATACAAATGGCACTAAGCATAGAGTGTGAAAACTGAGTTTCCTTGAGAGCTGCTTGGAAGCCTGATGGTGTGTGAAGTTAGTGAGCCAAATGTAGTTGTTCTCCCACAAGAACCACTCGGCTGATCCTTCTTCAATATGCCCTTCACCAACATGCAGTGTTTCCTTGATTGAATTAGCTCTCACACCAATATTTGCGTCTAGAGCCTTTGCATTGAGGGCTATCTGAAAACGGCTGTGGCGCTGAAGTTGCCTGTGAATGTGGAGTTGCTGGCATGTGAAACCCGCATGTGGAGCATTCGTTTGTGTGGGATGCTCTACCAGGTTCATTCCTAGATAATGCACTCAACAAAGGGCACTAAGCATAGAGTGTGAAAACTGAGTTTCCTTGAGAGCTGCTTGGAAGCCTGATGGTGTGTGAAGTTAGTGAGCCAAATGGAGTTGTTCTCCCACAAGAACCACTCGGCTGATCCTTCTTCAATATGCCCTTCACCAACATGCAGTGTTTCCTTGATTGAATTAGCTCTCACACCAATATTTGCGTCTAGAGCCTTTGCATTGAGGGCTATCTGAAAACGGCTGTGGCGCTGAAGTTGCCTGAGAATGTGGAGTTGGTGGCATGTGAAACCCGAATGTGGAGCATTCGTTTGTGTGGGATGCTCTACCAGGTTCATTCCTAGATAATGCACTCAAAGGGCACTAAGCATAGAGTGTGAAAACTGAGTTTCCTTGAGAGCTGCTTGGAAGCCTGATGGTGTGTGAAGTTAGTGAGCCAAATGGAGTTGTTCTCCCACAAGAACCACTCGGCTGATCCTTCTTCAATATACCCTTCACCAACATGCAGTGTTTCCTTGATTGAATTAGCTCTCACACCAATATTTGTGTCTAGAGCCTTTGCATTGAGGGCTATCTGAAAACGGCTGTGGCGCTGAAGTTGCCTGAGAATGTGGAGTTGGTGGCATGTGAAACCCGCATGTGGAGCATTCGTTTGTGTGGGATGCTCTACCAGGTTCATTCCTAGATAATGCACTCAAAGGGCACTAAGCATAGAGTGTGAAAACTGAGTTTCCTTGAGAGCTGCTTGGAAGCCTGATGGTGTGTGAAGTTAGTGAGCCAAATGGAGTTGTTCTCCCACAAGAACCACTCGGCTGATCCTTCTTCAATATGCCCTTCACCAACATGCAGTGTTTCCTTGATTGAATTAGCTCTCACACCAATATTTGCGTCTAGAGCCTTTGCATTGAGGGCTATCTGAAAACGGCTGTGGCGCTGAAGTTGCCTGAGAATGTGGAGTTTTTGGCATGTGAAACCCGCATGTGGAGCATTCGTTTGTGTGGGATGCTCTACCAGGTTCATTCCTAGATAATGCACTCAAAGGGCACTAAGCATAGAGTGTGAAAACTGAGTTTCCTTGAGAGCTGCTTGGAAGCCTGATGGTGTGTGAAGTTAGTGAGCCAAATGGAGTTGTTCTCCCACAAGAACCACTCGGCTGATCCTTCTTCAATATGCCCTTCACGAACATGCAGTGTTTCCTTGATTGAATTAGCTCTCACACCAATATTTGCGTCTAGAGCCTTTGCATTGAGGGCTATCTGAAAACGGCTGTGGCGCTGAAGTTGCCTGAGAATGTGGAGTTGGTGGCATGTGAACCCGCATGTGGAGCATTCGTTTGTGTGGGATGCTCTACCAGGTTCATTCCTAGATAATGCACTCAACAAAGGGCACTAAGCATAGAGTGTGAAAACTGAGTTTCCTTGAGAGCTGCTTGGAAGCCTGATGGTGTGTGAAGTTAGTGAGCCAAATGGAGTTGTTCTCCCACAAGAACCACTCGGCTGATCCTTCTTCAATATGCCCTTCACCAACATGCAGTGTTTCCTTGATTGAATTAGCTCTCACACCAATATTTGCGTCTAGAGCCTTTGCATTGAGGGCTATCTGAAAACGGCTGTGGCGCTGAAGTTGCCTGAGAATGTGGAGTTGGTGGCTTGTGAAAACCGCATGTGGAGCATTCGTTTGTGTGGGATGCTCTACCAGGTTCATTCCTAGATAATGCACTCAAAGGGCACTAAGCATAGAGTGTGAAAACTGAGTTTCCTTGAGAGCTGCTTGGAAGCCTGATGGTGTGTGAAGTTAGTGAGCCAAATGGAGTTGTTCTCCCACAAGAACCACTTGGCTGATCCTTCTTCAATATGCCCTTCACCAACATGCAGTGTTTCCTTGATTGAATTAGCTCTCACACCAATATTTGTGTCTAGAGCCTTTGCATTGAGGGCTATCTGAAAACGGCTGTGGCGCTGAAGTTGCCTGAGAATGTGGAGTTGGTGGCATGTGAAACCCGCATGTGGAGCATTTGTTTGTGTGGGATGCTCTACCAGGTTCATTCCTAGATAATGCACTCAACAAAGGGCACTAAGCATAGAGTGTGAAAACTGAGTTTCCTTGAGAGCTTCTTGAAAGCCTGATGGTGTGTGAAGTTAGTGAGCCAAATGGAGTTGTTCTCCCACAAGAACCACTCGGCTGATCCTTCTTCAATATGCCCTTCACCAACATGCAGTGTTTCCTTGATTGAATTAGCTCTCACACTAATATTTGCGTCTAGAGCCTTTGCATTGAGGGCTATCTGAAAACGGCTGTGGCGCTGAAGTTGCCTGTGAATGTGGAGTTGGTGGCATGTGAAACCCGCATGTGGAGCATTCGTTTATGTGGGATGCTGACCAAGCTTCATTTCAGTCCTAGGCACACAAAGAGCACTAAGCATAGAGTGTGAAAACTGAGTTTCCTTGAGAGCTGCTTGGAAGCCTGATGGTGTGTGAAGTTAGTGAGCCAAATGGAGTTGTTCTCCCACAAGAACCACTCGGCTGATCCTTCTTCAATATGCCCTTCACCAACATGCAGTGTTTCCTTGATTGAATTAGCTCTCACACCAATATTTGCGTCTAGAGCCTTTGCATTGAGGGCTATCTGAAAACGGCTGTGGCGCTGAAGTTGCCTGTGAATGTGGAGTTGGTGGCATGTGAAACCCGCATGTGGAGCATTCGTTTGTGTGGGATGCTCTACCAGGTTCATTCCTAGATAATGCACTCAAAGGGCACTAAGCATAGAGTGTGAAAACTGAGTTTCCTTGAGAGCTGCTTGGAAGCCTGATGGTGTGTGAAGTTAGTGAGCCAAATGGAGTTGTTCTCCCACAAGAACCACTCGGCTGATCCTTCTTCAATATGCCCTTCACCAACATGCAGTGTTTCCTTGATTGAATTAGCTCTCACACCAATATTTGCGTCTAGAGCCTTTGCATTGAGGGCTATCTGAAAACGGCTGTGGCGCTGAAGTTGCCTGTGAATGTGGAGTTGGTGGCATGTGAAACCCGCATGTGGAGCATTCGTTTGTGTGGGATGCTCTACCAGGTTCATTCCTAGATAATGCATTCAAAGGGCACTAAACATAGAGTGTGAAAACTGAGTTTCCTTGAGAGCTGCTTGGAAGCCTGATGGTGTGTGAAGTTAGTGAGCCAAATGGAGTTGTTCTCCCACAAGAACCACTCGGCTGATCCTTCTTCAATATGCCCTTCACCAACATGCAGTGTTTCCTTGATTGAATTAGCTCTCACACCAATATTTGCGTCTAGAGCCTTTGCATTGAGGGCTATCTGAAAACGGCTGTGGCGCTGAAGTTGCCTGTGAATGTGGAGTTGGTGGCATGTGAAACCCGCATGTGGAGCATTCGTTTGTGTGGGATGCTCTACCAGGTTCATTCCTAGATAATGCACTCAAAGGGCACTAAGCATAGAGTGTGAAAACTGAGTTTCCTTGAGAGCTGCTTGGAAGCCTGATGGTGTGTGAAGTTAGTGAGCCAAATGGAGTTGTTCTCCCACAAGAACCACTCGGCTGATCCTTCTTCAATATGCCCTTCACCAACATGCAGTGTTTCCTTGATTGAATTAGCTCTCACACCAATATTTGCGTCTAGAGCCTTTGCATTGAGGGCTATCTGAAAACGGCTGTGGCGCTGAAGTTGCCTGTGAATGTGGAGTTGGTGGCATGTGAAACCCGCATGTGGAGCATTCGTTTGTGTGGGATGCTCTACCAGGTTCATTTCAGTCCTAGCCATACAAATGGCACTAAGCAGAGAGTGTGAAAACTGAGTTTCCTTGAGAGCTGCTTGGAAGCCTGATGGTGTGTGAAGTTAGTGAGCCAAATGTAGTTGTTCTCCCACAAGAACCACTTGGCTGATCCTTCTTCAATATGCCCTTCACCAACATGCAGTGTTTCCTTGATTGAATTAGCTCTCACACCAATATTTGCGTCTAGAGCCTTTGCATTGAGGGCTATCTGAAAACGGCTGTGGCGCTGAAGTTGCCTGTGAATGTGGAGTTGCTGGCATGTGAAACCCGCATGTGGAGCATTCGTTTGTGTGGGATGCTCTACCAGGTTCATTCCTAGATAATGCACTCAAAGGGCACTAAGCATAGAGTGTGAAAACTGAGTTTCCTTGAGAGCTGCTTGGAAGCCTGATGGTGTGTGAAGTTAGTGAGCCAAATGGAGTTGTTCTCCCACAAGAACCACTCGGCTGATCCTTCTTCAATATGCCCTTCACCAACATGCAGTGTTTCCTTGATTGAATTAGCTCTCACACCAATATTTGCGTCTAGAGCCTTTGCATTGAGGGCTATCTGAAAACGGCTGTGGCGCTGAAGTTGCCTGAGAGGATGTGAGTGGTGGCTTGTGAAAACCGCATGTGGAGCATTCGTTTGTGTGGGATGCTCTACCAGGTTCATTCCTAGATAATGCACTCAAAGGGCACTAAGCATAGAGTGTGAAAACTGAGTTTCCTTGAGAGCTGCTTGGAAGCCTGATGGTGTGTGAAGTTAGTGAGCCAAATGGAGTTGTTCTCCCACAAGAACCACTTGGCTGATCCTTCTTCAATATGCCCTTCACCAACATGCAGTGTTTCCTTGATTGAATTAGCTCTCACACCAATATTTGTGTCTAGAGCCTTTGCATTGAGGGCTATCTGAAAACGGCTGTGGCGCTGAAGTTGCCTGAGAATGTGGAGTTGGTGGCATGTGAAACCGCATGTGGAGCATTTGTTTGTGTGGGATGCTCTACCAGGTTCATTCCTAGATAATGCACTCAACAAAGGGGCACTAAGCATAGAGTGTGAAAACTGAGTAGTTTCCTTGAGAGCTTCTTGGAAGCCTGATGGTGTGTGAAGTTAGTGAGCCAAATGGAGTTGTTCTCCCACAAGGACCACTCGGCTGATCCTTATTCAATATGCCCTTCACCAACATGCAGTGTTTCCTTGGTTGAATTAGCTCTCACACCAATATTTGCGTCTAGAGCCTTTGCATTGAGGGCTATCTGAAAACGGCTGTGGCGCTGAAGTTGCCTGAGAATGTGGAGTTGGTGGCATGTGAAACCCGCATGTGGAGCATTCGTTTGTGTGGCATGCTCACCAAGCTTCATTTCAGTCCTAGGCACTCAAAGGGCACTAAGCATAGAGTGTGAAAACTGAGTTTCCTTGAGAGCTGCTTGGAAGCCTGATGGTGTGTGAAGTTAGTGAGCCAAATGGAGTTGTTCTCCCACAAGAACCACTCGGCTGATCCTTCTTCAATATACCCTTCACCAACATGCAGTGTTTCCTTGATTGAATTAGCTCTCACACCAATATTTGTGTCTAGAGCCTTTGCATTGAGGGCTATCTGAAAACGGCTGTGGCGCTGAAGTTGCCTGAGAATGTGGAGTTTTTGGCATGTGAAACCCGCATGTGGAGCATTCGTTTGTGTGGGATGCTCTACCAGGTTCATTCCTAGATAATGCACTCAAAGGGCACTAAGCATAGAGTGTGAAAACTGAGTTTCCTTGAGAGCTGCTTGGAAGCCTGATGGTGTGTGAAGTTAGTGAGCCAAATGGAGTTGTTCTCCCACAAGAACCACTCGGCTGATCCTTCAATATGCCCTTCACCAACATGCAGTGTTTCCTTGATTGAATTAGCTCTCACACCAATATTTGCGTCTAGAGCCTTTGCATTGAGGGCTATCTGAAAACGGCTGTGGCGCTGAAGTTGCCTGAGAATGTGGAGTTTTTGGCATGTGAAACCCGCATGTGGAGCATTCGTTTGTGTGGGATGCTCTACCAGGTTCATTCCTAGATAATGCACTCAAAGGGCACTAAGCATAGAGTGTGAAAACTGAGTTTCCTTGAGAGCTGCTTGGAAGCCTGATGGTCGTGTGAAGTTAGTGAGCCAAATGGAGTTGTTCTCCCACAAGAACCACTCGGCTGATCCTTCTTCAATATGCCCTTCACGAACATGCAGTGTTTCCTTGATTGAATTAGCTCTCACACCAATATTTGCGTCTAGAGCCTTTGCATTGAGGGCTATCTGAAAACGGCTGTGGCGCTGAAGTTGCCTGTGAATGTGGAGTTGGTGGCATGTGAAACCCGCATGTGGAGCATTCGTTTGTGTGGGATGCTCTACCAGGTTCATTCCTAGATAATGCACTCAAAGGGCACTAAGCATAGAGTGTGAAAACTGAGTTTCCTTGAGAGCTGCTTGGAAGCCTGATGGTGTGTGAAGTTAGTGAGCCAAATGGAGTTGTTCTCCCACAAGAACCACTCGGCTGATCCTTCTTCAATATGCCCTTCACCAACATGCAGTGTTTCCTTGATTGAATTAGCTCTCACACCAATATTTGTGTCTAGAGCCTTTGCATTGAGGGCTATCTGAAAACGGCTGTGGCGCTGAAGTTGCCTGTGAATGTGGAGTTGGTGGCATGTGAACCCGCATGTGGAGCATTCGTTTGTGTGGGATGCTCTACCAGGTTCATTCCTAGATAATGCACTCAACAAAGGGCACTAAGCATAGAGTGTGAAAACTGAGTTTCCTTGAGAGCTGCTTGGAAGCCTGATGGTGTGTGAAGTTAGTGAGCCAAATGGAGTTGTTCTCCCACAAGAACCACTCGGCTGATCCTTCTTCAATATGCCCTTCACCAACATGCAGTGTTTCCTTGATTGAATTAGCTCTCACACCAATATTTGCGTCTAGAGCCTTTGCATTGAGGGCTATCTGAAAACGGCTGTGGCGCTGAAGTTGCCTGAGAATGTGGAGTTGGTGGCTTGTGAAAACCGCATGTGGAGCATTCGTTTGTGTGGGATGCTCTACCAGGTTCATTCCTAGATAATGCACTCAAAGGGCACTAAGCATAGAGTGTGAAAACTGAGTTTCCTTGAGAGCTGCTTGGAAGCCTGATGGTGTGTGAAGTTAGTGAGCCAAATGGAGTTGTTCTCCCACAAGAACCACTTGGCTGATCCTTCTTCAATATGCCCTTCACCAACATGCAGTGTTTCCTTGATTGAATTAGCTCTCACACCAATATTTGTGTCTAGAGCCTTTGCATTGAGGGCTATCTGAAAACGGCTGTGGCGCTGAAGTTGCCTGAGAATGTGGAGTTGGTGGCATGTGAAACCCGCATGTGGAGCATTTGTTTGTGTGGGATGCTCTACCAGGTTCATTCCTAGATAATGCACTCAACAAAGGGCACTAAGCATAGAGTGTGAAAACTGAGTTTCCTTGAGAGCTTCTTGAAAGCCTGATGGTGTGTGAAGTTAGTGAGCCAAATGGAGTTGTTCTCCCACAAGGACCACTCGGCTGATCCTTCTTCAATATGCCCTTCACCAACATGCAGTGTTTCCTTGGTTGAATTAGCTCTCACACCAATATTTGCGTCTAGAGCCTTTGCATTGAGGGCTATCTGAAAACGGCTGTGGCGCTGAAGTTGCCTGTGAATGTGGAGTTGGTGGCATGTGAAACCCGCATGTGGAGCATTCGTTTGTGTGGGATGCTCTACCAGGTTCATTCCTAGATAATGCACTCAAAGGGCACTAAGCATAGAGTGTGAAAACTGAGTTTCCTTGAGAGCTGCTTGGAAGCCTGATGGTGTGTGAAGTTAGTGAGCCAAATGGAGTTGTTCTCCCACAAGAACCACTCGGCTGATCCTTCTTCAATATGCCCTTCACCAACATGCAGTGTTTCCTTGATTGAATTAGCTCTCACACCAATAATTGCGTCTAGAGCCTTTGCATTGAGGGCTATCTGAAAATGGCTGTGGCGCTGAAGTTGCCTGAGAATGTGGAGTTTTTGGCATGTGAAACCCGCATGTGGAGCATTCGTTTGTGTGGGATGCTCTACCAGGTTCATTCCTAGATAATGCACTCAAAGGGCACTAAGCATAGAGTGTGAAAACTGAGTTTCCTTGAGAGCTGCTTGGAAGCCTGATGGTGTGTGAAGTTAGTGAGCCAAATGGAGTTGTTCTCCCACAAGAACCACTCGGCTGATCCTTCTTCAATATGCCCTTCACCAACATGCAGTGTTTCCTTGATTGAATTAGCTCTCACACCAATATTTGCGTCTAGAGCCTTTGCATTGAGGGCTATCTGAAAACGGCTGTGGCGCTGAAGTTGCCTGAGAATGTGGAGTTGGTGGCATGTGAAACCCGCATGTGGAGCATTCGTTTGTGTGGGATGCTCTACCAGGTTCATTCCTAGATAATGCACTCAAAGGGCACTAAGCATAGAGTGTGAAAACTGAGTTTCCTTGAGAGCTGCTTGGAAGCCTGAAGGTGTGTGAAGTTAGTGAGCCAAATGGAGTTGTTCTCCCACAAGAACCACTCGGCTGATCCTTCTTCAATATGCCCTTCACCAACATGCAGTGTTTCCTTGATTGAATTAGCTCTCACACCAATATTTGCGTCTAGAGCCTTTGCATTGAGGGCTATCTGAAAACGGCTGTGGCGCTGAAGTTGCCTGAGAATGTGGAGTTGGTGGCATGTGAAACCCGCATGTGGAGCATTCGTTTGTGTGGGATGCTCTACCAGGTTCATTCCTAGATAATGCACTCAAAGGGCACTAAGCATAGAGTGTGAAAACTGAGTTTCCTTGAGAGCTGCTTGGAAGCCTGATGGTGTGTGACGTTAGTGAGCCAAATGGAGTTGTTCTCCCACAAGAACCACTCGGCTGATCCTTCTTCAATATGCCCTTCACCAACATGCAGTGTTTCCTTGATTGAATTAGCTCTCACACCAATATTTGCGTCTAGAGCCTTTGCATTGAGGGCTATCTGAAAACGGCTGTGGCGCTGAAGTTGCCTGAGAATGTGGAGTTGGTGGCATGTGAAACCCGCATGTGGAGCATTCGTTTGTGTGGGATGCTCTACCAGGTTCATTCCTAGATAATGCACTCAAATGGCACTAAGCATAGAGTGTGAAAACTGAGTTTCCTTGAGAGCTGCTTGGAAGCCTGATGGTGTGTGAAGTTAGTGAGCCAAATGGAGTTGTTCTCCCACAAGAACCACTCGGCTGATCCTTCTTCAATATGCCCTTCACCAACATGCAGTGTTTCCTTGATTGAATTAGCTCTCACACCAATATTTGCGTCTAGAGCCTTTGCATTGAGGGCTATCTGAAAACGGCTGTGGCGCTGAAGTTGCCTGAGAATGTGGAGTTGGTGGCATGTGAAACCCGCATGTGGAGCATTCGTTTGTGTGGGATGCTCTACCAGGTTCATTCCTAGATAATGCACTCAAAGGGCACTAAGCATAGAGTGTGAAAACTGAGTTTCCTTGAGAGCTGCTTGGAAGCCTGATGGTGTGTGAAGTTAGTGAGCCAAATGGAGTTGTTCTTCCACAAGAACCACTCGGCTGATCCTTCTTCAATATGCCCTTCACCAACATGCAGTGTTTCCTTGATTGAATTAGCTCTCACACCAATATTTGCGTCTAGAGCCTTTGCATTGAGGGCTATCTGAAAACGGCTGTGGCGCTGAAGTTGCCTGAGAATGTGGAGTTGGTGGCATGTGAAACCCGCATGTGGAGCATTCGTTTGTGTGGGATGCTCTACCAGGTTCATTCCTAGATAATGCACTCAAAGGGCACTAAGCATAGAGTGTGAAAACTGAGTTTCCTTGAGAGCTGCTTGGAAGCCTGATGGTGTGTGAAGTTAGTGAGCCAAATGGAGTTGTTCTCCCACAAGAACCACTCGGCTGATCCTTCTTCAATATGCCCTTCACCAACATGCAGTGTTTCCTTGATTGAATTAGCTCTCACACCAATATTTGCGTCTAGAGCCTTTGCATTGAGGGCTATCTGAAAACGGCTGTGGCGCTGAAGTTGCCTGTCAATGTGGAGTTGGTGGCATGTGAAACCCGCATGTGGAGCATTCGTTTGTGTGGGATGCTCTACCAGCTGAATTTCAGTCCTTGGCACTCAAAGGGCACTAAGCATAGAGTGTGAAAACTGAGTTTCCTTGAGAGCTGCTTGGAAGCCTGATGGTGTGTGAAGTTAGTGAGCCAAATGGAGTTGTTCTCCCACAAGAACCACTCGGCTGATCCTTCTTCAATATGCCCTTCACCAACATGCAGTGTTTCCTTGATTGAATTAGCTCTCACACCAATATTTGCGTCTAGAGCCTTTGCATTGAGGGCTATCTGAAAACGGCTGTGGCGCTGAAGTTGCCTGAGAATGTGGAGTTGGTGGCTTGTGAAAACCGCATGTGGAGCATTTGTTTGTGTGGGATGCTCTACCAGGTTCATTCCTAGATAATGCACTCAAAGGGCACTAAGCATAGAGTGTGAAAACTGAGTTTCCTTGAGAGCTGCTTGGAAGCCTGATGGTGTGTGAAGTTAGTGAGCCAAATGGAGTTGTTCTCCCACAAGAACCACTCGGCTGATCCTTCTTCAATATGCCCTTCACCAACATGCAGTGTTTCCTTGATTGAATTAGCTCTCACACCAATATTTGCGTCTAGAGCCTTTGCATTGAGGGCTATCTGAAAATGGCTGTGGCGCTGAAGTTGCCTGTGAATGTGGAGTTGGTGGCATGTGAAACCCGCATGTGGAGCATTCGTTTGTGTGGGATGCTCTACCAGGTTCATTCCTAGATAATGCACTCAAAGGGCACTAAGCATAGAGTGTGAAAACTGAGTTTCCTTGAGAGCTGCTTGGAAGCCTGATGGTGTGTGAAGTTAGTGAGCCAAATGGAGTTGTTGTCCCACAAGGACCACTCGGCTGATCCTTCTTCAATATGCCCTTCACCAACATGCAGTGTTTCCTTGGTTGAATTAGCTCTCACACCAATATTTGCGTCTAGAGCCTTTGCATTGAGGGCTATCTGAAAACGGCTGTGGCGCTGAAGTTGCCTGAGAATGTGGAGTTGGTAGCATGTGAAACCCGCATGTGGAGCATTCGTTTGTGTGGCATGCTCACCAAGCTTCATTTCAGTCCTAGGGACTCAAAGGGCACTAAGCATAGAGTGTGAAAACTGAGTTTCCTTGAGAGCTGCTTGGAAGCCTGATGGTGTGTGAAGTTAGTGAGCCAAATGGAGTTGTTCTCCGACAAGAACCACTCGGCTGATCCTTCTTCAATATGCCCTTCACCAACATGCAGTGTTTCCTTGATTGAATTAGCTCTCACACCAATATTTGCGTCTAGAGCCTTTGCATTGAGGGCTATCTGAAAACGGCTGTGGCGCTGATGTTGCCTGAGAATGTGGAGTTGGTGGCATGTGAAACCCGCATGTGGAGCATTCGTTTGTGTGGGATGTTCTACCAGCTTAATTTCAGTCCTAGGCACTCAAAGGGCACTAAGCATAGAGTGTGAAAACTGAGTTTCCTTGAGAGCTGCTTGGAAGCCTGATGGTGTGTGAAGTTAGTGAGCCAAATGGAGTTGTTCTCCCACAAAGAACCACTCGGCTGATCCTTCTTCAATATGCCCTTCACCAACATGCAGTGTTTCCTTGATTGAATTAGCTCTCACACCAATATTTGTGTCTAGAGCCTTTGCATTGAGGGCTATCTGAAAACGGCTGTGGCGCTGAAGTTGCCTGTCAATGTGGAGTTGTCGGCATGTGAAACCCGCATGTGGAGCATTCGTTTGTGTGGGATGGTCTACCAGCTGAATTTCAGTCCTAGGCACTCAAAGGGCACTAAGCATAGAGTGTGAAAACTGAGTTTCCTTGAGAGCTGCTTAGAAGCCTGATGGTGTGTGAAGTTAGTGAGCCAAATGGAGTTGTTCTCCCACAAGAACCACTCGGCTGATCCTTCTTTAATATGCCCTTCACCAACATGCAGTGTTTCCTTGATTGAATTAGCTCTCACACCAATATTTGCGTCTCGAGCCTTTGCATTGAGGGCTATCTGAAAATGGCTGTGGCGCTGAAGTTGCCTGAGAATGTGGAGTTGGTGGCATGTGAAACCCGCATGTGGAGCATTTGTTTGTGTGGGATGCTCTACCAGGTTCATTCCTAGATAATGCACTCAAAGGGCACTAAGCATAGAGTGTGAAAACTGAGTTTCCTTGAGAGCTGCTTGGAAGCCTGATGGTGTGTGAAGTTAGTGAGCCAAATGGAGTTGTTCTCCCACAAGAACCACTCGGCTGATCCTTCTTCAATATGCCCTTCACCAACATGCAGTGTTTCCTTGATTGAATTAGCTCTCACACCATATTTGCGTCTAGAGCCTTTGCATTGAGGGCTATCTGAAAACGGTTGTGGCGCTGAAGTTGCCTGAGAATGTGGAGTTGGTGGCATGTGAAACCCGCATGTGGAGCATTCGTTTGTGTGGGATGCTCTACCAGGTTCATTCCTAGATAATGCACTCAACAAAGGCACTAAGCATAGAGTGTGAAAACTGAGTTTCCTTGAGAGCTGCTTGGAAGCCTGATGGTGTGTGAAGTTAGTGAGCCAAATGGAGTTGTTGTCCCACAAGGACCACTCGGCTGATCCTTCTTCAATATGCCCTTCACCAACATGCAGTGTTTCCTAGGTTGAATTAGCTCTCACACCAATATTTGCGTCTAGAGCCTTTGCATTGAGGGCTATCTGAAAACGGCTGTGGCGCTGAAGTTGCCTGAGAATGTGGAGTTGGTGGCATGTGAAACCCGCATGTGGAGCATTCGTTTGTGTGGCATGCTCACCAAGCTTCATTTCAGTCCTAGGCACTCAAAGGGCACTAAGCATAGAGTGTGAAAACTGAGTTTCCTTGAGAGCTGCTTGGAAGCCTGATGGTGTGTGAAGTTAGTGAGCCAAATGGAGTTGTTCTCCCACAAGAACCACTCGGCTGATCCTTCTTCAATATACCCTTCACCAACATGCAGTGTTTCCTTGGTTGAATTAGCTCTCACACCAATATTTGCGTCTAGAGCCTTTGCATTGAGGGCTATCTGAAAACGGCTGTGGCGCTGAAGTTGCCTGAGAATGTGGAGTTGGTGGCATGTGAAACCCGCATGTGGAGCATTCGTTTGTGTGGGATGCTCTACCAGCTTAATTTCAGTCCTAGGCACTCAAAGGGCACTAAGCATAGAGTGTGATAACTGAGTTTCCTTGAGAGCTGCTTGGAAGCCTGATGGTGTGTGAAGTTAGTGAGCCAAATGGAGTTGTTCTCCCACAAGAACCACTAGGCTGATCCTTCTTCAATATGCCCTTCACCAACATGCAGTGTTTCCTTGATTGAATTAGCTCTCACACCAATATTTGCGTCTAGAGCCTTTGCATTGAGGGCTATCTGAAAACGGCTGTGGCGCTGAAGTTGCCTGTGAATGTGGAGTTGGTGGCATGTGAAACCCGCATGTGGAGCATTCGTTTGTGTGGGATGCTCTACCAGGTTCATTCCTAGATAATGCACTCAAAGGGCACTAAGCATAGAGTGTGAAAACTGAGTTTCCTTGAGAGCTGCTTGGAAGCCTGATGGTGTGTGAAGTTAGTGAGCCAAATGGAGTTGTTCTCCCACAAGAACCACTCGGCTGATCCTTCTTCAATATGCCCTTCACCAACATGCAGTTTTTCATTGATTGAATTAGCTCTCATACCAATATTTGCGTCTAGAGCCTTTGCATTGAGGGCTATCTGAAAATGGCTGTGGTGCTGAATTTGCCTGAGAATGTGGAGTTGGTGGCATGTGAAACCCGCATGTGGAGCATTCGTTTGTGTGGGATGGTCTACCAGGTTCATTCCTAGATAATGCACTCAAAGGGCACTAAGCATAGAGTGTGAAAACTGAGTTTCCTTGAGAGCTGCTTGGAAGCCTGATGGTGTGTGAAGTTAGTGAGCCAAATGGAGTTGTTCTCCCACAAGAACCACTCGGCTGATCCTTCTTCAATATCCCCTTCACCAACATGCAGTGTTTCCTTGATTGAATTAGCTCTCACACCAATATTTGTGTCTAGAGCCTTTGCATTGAGGGCTATCTGAAAACGGCTGTGGCGCTGAAGTTGCCTGAGAATGTGGAGTTGGTGGCATGTGAAACCCGCATGTGGAGCATTCGTTTGTGTGGCATGCTCACCAAGCTTCATTTCAGTCCTAGGCACTCAAAGGGCACTAAGCATAGAGTGTGAAAACTGAGTTTCCTTGAGAGCTGCTTGGAAGCCTGATGGTGTGTGAAGTTAGTGAGCCAAATGGAGTT